>NC_071101.1:35365000-35665000 GCF_024256425.1 Clarias gariepinus | reverse complement strand
TTCCAACCTTAACACAAGATATCTTCACGGAGCTTGCTTTAGGCATAGGGGCATGAAAAAGGTTTGGGCCTCTTAGTTCCAGTGATGGAAAATTTTGTGCTCCTGACTTTTTAAGTAACAGTTTGGAAACCACCTGTGGGTATGAAAAAGGGCACAATACTTTGCCCATATAGTTTTTAGCAGAAGGAAATTACACATTTGTATATTCCAGTGTTTTTTAACCTGATTTTAAGCTTTTGTGAGTAGGCTAACAATCACAAACATGAATTCTTACACTAAGAATTGTATTTTTTTAATACAATTGTGGCTTATTTTATACATGATGACAAAATCCTAATTGCTTACTAATTGTAAAATACAGATTCCCCTTCAATAAAGTACTGAAACTGCAAGGCCAATTCTTTAGTTTTTACTTTACATTGAAGAAATTTGTTTTGTGACCAAAACTTAGATCAGGGGCTTATTTTTCTAAGCGTCTCAGAGTAGAAAATCGCTCCTATTTTGCATCCCAGCAATGTAATTGAGAAAGTGGGCATTCTATTTCGCCTATGCTACCTTTTAACGCAGACAGCCCCGTATCAATGGTGGCCTCATCATTTGCCAGTTCTTCATAGCCTGTAATTCAGATTTTATTGTCGATAAATCATACTCTAATGCAGCATGTAGCTTAACCTTAAAAATCTGTGCAATATAGTTCCTCAAAGAGGACAGTATCTCATGCTTCAGCAAACCATTGCCAATTACAGAAGCTGTTTGGAGAGCGCAGTGGCGAATCATGCAAAGTTAAGGCCAGGATCTGTGGATTAGGTGTCAATTGTGATGTAGTTGTACTATGGCTTTTGGTGTTTTTATCGGACATCATGACTACCTCCAAAGACACAAATACAAACAAAGGTATCAAAGGGACTTTTTGCAACATTGTGACACAGATCATAAAAGATACCTTTGGACAAAATGGAATATTTTTGCAGGATGCAAATGGAACTCTGTTTCGTTAAGGATTTTCAGAAATAAGGATTATTCACCATCAGGACAGCCTTACAGGACAGGCATTTTCTATCATTGTGCTCCTGTACTGATTCATTGAAACCGGTGAGGCCGATTCATTTCTTCTGCACCCACACATACAATAAAGCGGACATTTTATTTTAAATGTATTTGCAGTTTCAAAATTGCCTGTAGTGTGTAAATGACCATGTGAGTGTGTGTGCATACGTGTATGCTGTGCAATGAATTGGCACTCTGTCCAGGGTGTACCTAGTGCCCAAGTCTCCTGGGATAGGCTCCAGGCCCCCCACAACACTATATACAGAATAAAGTGGTATAGACAATGATAGACAACGGTATAGTCAGCAACAGAACTCTAGCAATAAAACAGATGCACATATTATAATATATACACACATATACAGTACATTCATGTATATACACACTGTATGTATACATACATAAACACATTATTCACACACACACACGCACAAAAACACTTACAAGCACCTGTGCACCACCCCCCAAAGTCCTGTATTTTTGATGTGCCTTTCCTTTTTCTTTTGCCTGATTCATCAAGGCCAGCAGGCACATTGTAGCATTTCCCTACAAAGGAAGAAATTAAACTTTCACATGAAGCAGTTCAGTTACAGTACGGTGCAAAATTCTTGAGCCACCCCTGGTTTCTTCATGCTGAATTACAATATGTAATTACAGTGGAAACTCGGATTAGGAGTAACGCAGTTTACGAGTGTTCTGCAAGACGAGCAAAGATTTTTAATAAAATTTAACTTGAAAAACGAGCATTTTCTTAGTTTACGAGCACCGAGTATCATGTTTCACGCATGCGCTTCTTGTTTAGACGCAGAGCGTCACGTGATCACAACTGAGCCAACGGTTTTTCTCTCTCTTGCGCTGCGAAATCGTCTCCCCTGCTGAGTCTTAGTGCTCGTCTCTTACTGGTATAATCAACATCTGTGCACGCGTGTACTGTTTACTATAACACTGTGACTATGTGTGTGTGAAACATTTTATTATGTGTTCGGAAGCGTGTGTGTACAGCGCGTGTATTGTTCCTTATAACACACGTGTGTGTGCGCGAGTAAGGCAAAAGAAATTCTCAATACAGAGGTTAAAAATCTATTTTCTTCCTCATCGCGGTGTGTTTGTGTGTGTGCGTGCGAGCGTAATTAGACACTGTGCCGACTGTGTGTGAGTGTGTGTGAAACCCTCATTCACAAACACACACGCACAAAAATGAAGGCAAGAGACACACTCTGCTCTCCGAAGAAACTCTGTCGCAAATCTTTTCTGAGGTAAGATGCTGGGTCATTTGTTTGTTTGTTTTACTTTACAGCAGTGATTCTGTTAGTTTGCGCTCACACGAGTGTCTTTAGCGATGTTCATTGCTTTTTTTTTTTTTTTTAGATAAAACAGTGTAGCGGGGAAGAGACGTTGATTTATGACCTCTGTTTACGGAAGTGTAGTCCAGTGCGGGAGATGCATTGTGGGTAATGCAGTCCGGTGTGTGTGAACGCGAATGTGAGATTTAAGTTAGGATATTGAGCCTGAGTTTTGTTCTTCAGTAGTTTTTTTTAGTTGGATTTAAGTGCAGGATCCACCCGAAAGTTTGTAATATAATCTGACAATGCAGAAAATAAAAGAACAGGCATCGACCAGTTTGTCCTTCTCATCATTACACGAGCATGGATTAACGAGCTGTTACACTGTCGCAAGCAACATAAAAAAAAAAAAGCGGAGAAGCTTTAATAATTTAGACCAGAACAACAGTCTTTCCGTTAATGTGTGTGTGTGAGTGTGTTTAAACGAGAGAAGAAAGTTTTAATGTGTAAGATGAGGAAAGGGAGACAGGAGGGGCTGAAAGCAAGAGTCTCCACTTACTCTAGCCTCACACACACACACACACACACACAGCGCCTGCATGCACAAAGGAAAACGCTTATCTGCCGGGATTTATTTATTTTTTACTTTTTTGAAAAGTAACGTGCAGGTTAATTTGTTTTATTTTTACTTAATATTTTGCATTTATTATTTTTATGTATTTATTTTTTTGGGCTGTAGAACGAATAATTTAAGTTTTTATTATTTCTTATGGGAAAATTAAATTTGGTTTACGTGTGTAAAACGAGCCCACTTCCGGAACGAATTATGCTCGTAACCCGAGGTTCCACTGTATTATGTAGATAATATAATTCAAGAAAATAGGAATAACTGTTTGCAAAGTGCTTAAATATACAATTTAATTAAATTCGATTTAATCTAGCTTTATTTCTACAGTACTTTTACCAATAATGATGGTCACAGAGCAGCTTTACCGAACTTTACAGAAATGTAAAGAAATAAATTATAACGTATGTAAAAAAAAAAAAAAAAAAAAAAGTATAGACCATAACCCAATTATAACTTATAACTGACTATAAGCCATTTTGTTAAATGGTTGTTTATGTAACAACCTTGGCAGCAACCTCATTTTCCCTCTCGCCTGTTCTAACCACTCCGCATCACCAGTATACTAAATCACTGGCTTAATCATCGGTCATCATTTGCAAATGATTTCAAATGGTTCATATTATCAAGTTAAATGTTTTAATGCTTGAATGATATATAGGTCAACAAAACAAAACAAAAAACATCCGCTTAACAAAACAAAAAACATCCCTCAGAAACGGGTCAGGTACAGTAACTGGACTAAAAACGAGGAAAAAAAAAACTATTCCTTAAGACTTAAATTTTTTTTAATACATGAAAGTCTGGGGATAAGAAACTGAGAAACGTTCTGGAAACAACATCTGAAGAAATTAAGGATGGCTCAAGACTTCTGCACAGAACCTTACCAATTACTACATTCAAAATATTTATGAAAAAAAAAATAGGGACAATCCTCTTCACCTGTTTTTAGAGGTTTCTCTTCTCCTATATTTACATAGGGATCATGCCATTCCCAAGAATTCACAGTTTCCTGTAATAATTACATGCATACATCATACGTTGTGCTGCCATAGGATTTACAATGTTCTCAATAATGAAACTAGAGAGCCTGTATAATACAAATATAGCATATAACCTTTTACACTGTTCCAAAGCAAGCTAAAAAACACTTTAGGAAATTGGAAATTAGTAAATTACTCTGTGCTGTGGTGTCCAACCTGGCTTAGAAGTAAGGTTAGCCCAATATTAACAACGTTTAAATGTTTAGAGATCTACCAAGGCAATATCAACTGCATTATGCAATTCATCATTATGCAATTGCACCAACTTCTTACCTGTAACTGCTTGGTCTCTTCAGGAATAGGCCTTTCACGCAGCATTCTCTGCACACAGGAAGCCTATAGGAAATACAACCCTGAATCACAAGGTGATTCCTTACTTTATACTGTAACTGATGCCACTTTGACCATGCTCCGATCAGAATTTTTGAGGGCCGATCACTAGAAGCTGTGTCGACTGATACCGATCACATTATTTGAAGCCTTATCATGTAGCATTATTTATTAAACTATATTTAATACAAATATAAAAATATATACATATTTAAGAATATTGTGGCGCTGGCGGGGCGGCGCCTGACGACCAGCATGGCTTGCGGGGATGTCGGTGTGTTCACTCTTTCCCGACCGAGCTAGCGCGAGCACACCACGGCAACCAGCGAGATGAAAATCCTGGCACTGGATCTCGGATCTCGACGCTGCGCATGCACCGGAGCAAGCAACAGCTCCGTGCGCCATCAGCCGGCGAAGCGACCTGCAGCTGCGCCTTCCCTCCTACAACGGCACCGTTGAACCCCACGCATTCCTCTCCCAAGTGAAGCTAGCCGCCGAGTTCGCGGGCTGGTCCCCGGAGGAAACAGCAGTCCGTGTAGCTCTCTCGCTGGAGGGCGACGCGCTCCGGGCGCTGGACAACCTCCGGACCGATGAGCGGAAGGACTGGGTAAAGCTACGCGAGTCGCTCCACTTCCGGTTCGGCACAGGTGACCGAAAGAAGGCATAGTGTGAGGAAGGCATAGCGAGGAGCTGGCAGGCTATCCGGAATTCGAGCACGACAAGCGGGAAGAGCTAGCCCGTCGCTCATTTGTCCGGGGACTCCGACTGCCGTGGCTCCGCGAGCAAATCAGGTTAGCGGCACCAGTTTACCTGTCTGAGGCGCTGCACGAGGCCGAGCACGCTAAGCCCATAATGGCAGCACATCACGGCGAAAGAGCCGAGCGACCGCCCGCAGCTCAGTGGCGCTCGGTAGGTGAACCTAGCCGGGGACAGGGCTACCCGTCACGGCTAGGCAACGAGCATTTGGCTAGCGGAACTCTGCGTGGTAACTTCGGGGTAGCCAGGTTGCTGAGACCCAAGCCATGGCCGGACAGGTTGGTAGCGCACACGCGGGGGCGGAACTTCCGGTAGCAGACCAAGCGGGAAACCTACATGCTAACGCCAGCGCGTTATCCCGACGGCCGGGCAGCAAAGCGCATGGTCAGTACTGCAGGCAAGTGAAGTGCCGTGGTGATGTAGAACCCTCGACGCCAAACATCCTCCCCGTGCAGTCCTCCAGGCTCTCCGGTGGTGATTAGCTGTCCGAGGCAGCGTGCAGCCGAGTAACTACAGCACCCAGAGCGTCACTCGCAGTCGCTTCGCCGGTGTCACAGCTGAACCGTGATCCACTCATCGCCAAGCAGAAGGGCCCTACCCTACAGCTCGGGTGGGGGCAGTGTGGCGTGGAATGTGCTCCGGTTCATGCTTAGGCTGAATTGGAGGTACGCTTCGTGTGAATGTTCTGCTTATGCTTTCGTATGACTGCGTGTATAAAATAAAGTACTGCCAGCCATTGCATTGGGCAGCAAGTAAGCTCATTTATCTCTCCAACATCCTTCTCGGCGGTAAAACGCTACAATATATATGGGAAGAGGAATATCAGAAATTGAACTGTATTTACTGGCATGCAACATGTCAACTTAAAACATAGCAGCCTGTGCAGCCTGAGTAATTAGGAACAGCTTAGACCTTGACAAATACAACTTTCCTTTAGATTATATAAAAATAAATAAAATAACAGAACAAACAGAGTCTTTAACTTTAGACTAAAAACTGGAACAAAAAAAAGGGATATAATCAAATTTGTGTTTCAAGTCAGCTTTTTAAATTTACCTTAAGGACCACAGGTGATAAAGTGCATCCGTGAAATATTTTCGTCCTGGCATAGTGTAACGTGAATCCAAGTTGGACATAAGTCAGAATCCCTCAACTTCCACACTACACAGCAGCTGATGATCGAGGCAGATGAATTTTATTATTTTGTTTGATCTTTCATTATGCTTTTAACTGTCCTTGCAGTAGGGTTGCTTCTTTAAAAATTCCCTGTTACCGACAGTTGAGTGCTTGAGCTGCTGAACTCTCCCACTCTCTCTTCAAAGCGCTAACCAACTTTAAAGACTGCTCATATTTCCTTACATGATTAATCTTCAAGTGTCCGCTGATGTTTGTGGCGTTAACAGGGGTTAAAGTAAAAAAAAAATCCTGAGCCTGAACTTTTTTTGGGGGGGGACTTTAATTGAAGGACTTCAAATATTGACAATAATAACAAAACAAAAGTAACAAGAGCTTAAAGTGCTTAAAAACTGCTAAACAATAGCAAGTGCTTAAAGTGCTTAAATAAATAGCTTAAATGCAAAAGGAATGAACTGCTAAACTGAAGATTAAAAGTGAAATCAAGGCCATTATCACTTTTTTTTTTTTCTGGGTTGTAAGCAAAGTCCTGCAAACTCTTTCTTTTTAAGACATTTGGACCAGATGGACGCAGACACGGTCAGTCATTGACAACGGTGTGTCAGCTGTAACAGTTGCTCCCGGCAACGTCGTGGTAAGTTTGTAAGAGTGTACGGGCAGCGGCTCTATGACCGGAGTCTAAATCATGACGAGCAAGCACTTTCTTACCACTGCTGGCATACAGTAGCTTCCTCGAGCAAATTGTGCAGAAACAAGCCCCGGGCTCTCTCAGTTTCTTGCACCAACTGCCAAAAGGCTCGCCATCTCTACTTTCTTCAATCCATGCCCAGCGCCATTTATTTTTGAGTCCTTTATCTATTTCTAGGACATCATCCCCAGGCTTCATAAACTTGCGCTCCATTTTTTTTTTCTCCGACAACGCTAACGCGACATTGACGTATGGGTATCAATCATACCGTGTTGCAAGGACCCGCCCTTCTTTGCTTCTGATAGGCTTGTAACGTTAGTTAAAGCTGTGTTCCTCTCACATGATTGGTAGGTGAAATAAATTGGCTCGAAAATATTAAACCGCATGCGCAGGCTCTAAAATATTATAATTTTTTTTTCCCTCACAGCCGCACGCCAGAGATCCAGCACGGTGCCGGAATATGCTTGTTACACAGGTTGCTAATGTATTGTCTTTTTCACACACCACATGGAATTGAAGCCAGTGAAGCCATTTTAGTAGCGTGCAAAAATATCATCTGATCGGCATTATAAAGACAGCAGATCAAACTCAAAATCCCAAAGCAATTATCGGACGATTTTGATCGGCGACCAATTAATCGGAGCACCCCTGTTGTTCACCGAAAGCCTAACTGTCCAACAGCTCTTTACATTAATGAACAATCATCAATATTTGCCGAGTAGGTAGTTTGTGCAGGAATAAAAATATGTTATAAAAACAAGTTAATGCAGAAAAATTATATTAGATTTTTGGCATATAACACTATTAAGATCATAAATCAAACATGGTAGTACCTGATGTCTCTTGATATGATTGTCAGACTCTGGTTCCACTTTCATACTGTTGTCTATTAGAGGACCAGGCTCCTCACCACTGTGGCCATCATCATCGTCCTCATAATCATCAACAGCAGCAATAGCCCTGCCCTGCCCTAGACATCACAAAGAAAACGCATGTAAATCAGCTGAA
Source organism: Clarias gariepinus (assembly GCF_024256425.1). Taxonomy (NCBI): domain Eukaryota; kingdom Metazoa; phylum Chordata; class Actinopteri; order Siluriformes; family Clariidae; genus Clarias; species Clarias gariepinus. The sequence continues at coordinate 35,657,086 of NC_071101.1, read as the reverse complement.
AAATAGAAAACTCTTGTAGCAGAGTAAAGCCAGAAAGTACACTGAACCAGACCAAACCACAACTACATTTCATCCTTCCTCATTGCATATATGCAACATGTACTAGCAAATTTGTCACTATGGGCAGAACAGCGACTGGTGCAAAAGTAAATTACCTGAAGCGTCTTTGTGGAATTGAACACAAGAGAAACACAGACCCAGGCGCATGATTCCCATCGAGTCCTGAGTGAAGTTATTGATCCGAAAATCTTTACAGCTACCAAGAACCTCTCCTTTAAAACTGAAACAAATGCAAAAACTTTTCAAAGACCTTAAGATTAAATATTAATTTCTTAAGTTCTTAATTATTCCCTCTTACATGATGCACCAGACTCAGAATTCCAATAAAGTTTAATTAAACAATTTGGGGGATGTTCTCTAGTTATAAGTTAAAGACCCTTTTTGCTTCTAGCATCTATTTGGTGAAATGCCCAAGTCTACCCTATTTTTCTACCCAATGTTAAGAAACAAACAACTTGTAGCTGGTCTTTACCTGAGAAGTGGATACTTTTGCTTTTCATGTGCCTCTGCGGCAATCAGAGACTCAGGAGGGAGCCGAACAATCTTGACTGGCTGAAGGAACACAGCAGAGTTATAATTGAGACATGCACCCAACACTATACTAAGAAGAATTAAATATCATCAAGTATATAAGACTTGTAACTATCTTATAACAGACATATACGTAAACAATACCATATTCAACAAAAGCTTACTTTTGAGAATCAGCAACACGACACAAACTGTTATGATACAGTTTCCTAGCTTGTAATTCATATGTGCACACTCACATTCAAACACAACATTTTTAATATAACGTACCAGCTCAGAATAAAGACTTTTTTTTTTTAAAGAAGAAAAAAAAAAAAAAAACTTACTTCAGCTGGATCACATTTCATCTCCACACTTTGAGTACTTGGCCCTTCTCCCACCACATCAAACTGTGTAAGGGAAGAGTATTCTTATACAAAAGTGTGCTTTTACTGCATTTTTGGAAATAGTACTCCATAAAACATACCAACAACCAACCATGCAAAGTAAAAGCTATTACATGACTATAAATATAATTATTTTAAAATGCTTGTTGGTGTGACAACCTAGAAAGGATGAGGAGACTCAGGTACAGTTTGTGGAAATTAGTTCATAAATTTTACTGTAAATTAAACTTAATTACATAATCATTACATTTAAATGTTTTTGTTTATATGATTCAGCAATGCAGAAGAAATAAAAGAAAAATCCAAAAACAAATTAAGTTGTCTTTTTGCAACTTTTACACAGTACTGTAAAAACAGTTAGGAGTTAAATACCTCACAGTCATCTGTATCTTTGTCTGTGGTGGTGCCATCAGTTATACCATCTGCAGATAAAGTGCCTTGTTTATCCCGTCTATGGGAATAAAACGCAACAATTTACTGATGCAGGCACACAGTGACAGTGGTTACCACGGTGTCCTCACACCTCCATGGTTTAGAGTTTGATTCCCACCTGAGGGTGCGTGGAAATTGCAGGCTAATTGGTGTGTGACTGTGTGTGTTTGGATGCCATGCGATGTACTGGCATCGCATCAGGGATGTATGTACCCTGCCCGGTGCTCTGAGGTCCCTGGGATAGGCTCCCGCAGTCCTGAGAGATTTTGATGATGCCGGACATCCACTAATTTAAAGTTAAGCATCATTACACATACATTGCTGCACAGTCCAGGTACGTTAGGAGGCCAATATACAGCATCCCTGGAGCAAACACGGTTAAAGCCTTTGCTCATGGGCTTAACAGCTGCAACTTGGTGGAGCTGGGACTTGAACTGGCGACTTTCTGATCAACAAATAAAAGACTCAACACACCAAGCAAACACTTTTAACTTTGCCCAACATTTTTTGTGAACTATTTCAAAAACACCTCTAAAAATGGTGCCATAAATTAGTAAATTTTAGAGAGATGATCAAATGCTTTTAAACTCCCCCATTCTTACTTTGGTAAGAATCCCAGTACATCTGCTCATTCTTCTGAACTTCTGCAGTTTAGAAGGCAGAAACAAAGTGTATAAAATAAACAGTTACAGAACAAGAGCTTCAGTTAATGTTTAAATCAAACATCAGGATGGGGGGGGGGGGGGGGGGTGAAAAAAAAAAAAAAAAAAAAAAAAAGTGTGATCTCTGTGGCTGTGGCATGGTTGTTGGTCCCAGATGAGCTGGTTTGAGTATTTTAGAAAGTACTGATTTTCTGGAAATTTATATAGAATGGTGTGTGTGTGTGGCGGGGGGGGGGCGGGGGCGGGGGGGGGGGGGGGGTGGGCACTCAGCAAGTTACAGTTTTGTGGGTGGAAGCAACCTGTTGATAAAAGTAGCTATTATAATTACCTGCTGTTTTTGTTTGAGATGCAATCTAAAGTTTGAAACACCAAACTGTGAAGTAGTTCAACCTGAGAGGAACATAATGGAATTAATTATTTAAGAAAGAAACAGGGATTGAGATGTATTGTTTAAGAGTTAATGTTATGTAAGCCTCAAGGAACCCACAATGAAAACTGAGCAAAACCTGGACTGCCAAGTCTAATGCCCATCCTGCAATCAGGCTCAAACTTACCTTTCTACCATAGATACACGTAGAGCCTTGAATTAAAAGTGCTGCTTCAGCAAAGTTCATCATTGTCTTGCCTCCATCAAATGAGATAGTCATTTGGTCCAGCTGCACAAGACACAGATATCAGCAACTGAACAGGACAGAATCCCTGCAGAACCACATGTTATCTGTCTGCTGGTCATTTACATATAAAAGGTGTTTGAGCTCAAATGCCAAAGCATCTGTGTTATATCCTTGATCAAGGCGCATAACCATCAACTATTCTATATGTTCATAAATAAAATTCTTAGGGCTGTACCGAACAGCGATAATTTTATGGTACCAATCAACATTACTGCTAACATTATAACACCTCTCTCTAAACTTCCACCATCTGATTCCTTCTAGTCTGATACTATGACTGGGATAGGAAAATAATGTTTAGCAAACAAACATTTGCCAACTTACTCAGTGACTTAAACTGGAACCCTAATGTAACTTTAGAAATTGTTTGAGCAAAACGTAAGCTTTAAACCGGAGCGCTTAAGCCAAATTAAAAGCATCTTCAATTAGAGTTTCAGGAGGTACAGCAGCTGTCTCTCAATTCTAGCTTTTATAAAAATTTTATTTAGTAATATTAGCAGATAGCCATTAAATAGAGGAAAACGTAATTCATAAAACCTGATAATTTTTTATTAAAAGGCGAACTGAACGGTTCAATTTACAACCAAAAAAAAGTGAACATGAGCATTGTTAACATGCAGGGTGCTAAATGAATGAAAAGGCTCATTTGTTCATTCAATTAATATTATCGATAATATTCTGTGAGCCATTGACAGAAGTCATAGTATCTGTATCGAAGTCAAGGTATCAGGACAGATACAGAATTTTCCCTATTGTGATCCACTGTTAAGACTATAATAGATTGATCCTGACTTGTAAAACAAACAGTCACCTCCTCTAGGTACTCTCCAAGTTGAGTGGCAAGATCAACATCCCAGTTTTTTGTGAGATCCCGGATAGGTTGTAACAGGTGGGCAAACCTCGTCTCGGCAGAATTCATTGCAACAAAGCTGCAAGCACTTAAAAAAAAAAGTAATTGTCATTTTCTTTTTGATCCTCATCAGTTATCACTCAATACAGTATGTCATATTTAAACCACTGATTTAAGCTTTGGTGTTTGCATGTAAAACTAGATATAGCAAGATATAGATTTATTTCTTTTGAGGCTAGCATTGATTTTGTCTTCAACAATTAGCGCTGGGACAAGACACGCTAACCTTTACTCCGCACATATGCAAATCAATGTGCATTTTTCTCTCTATACAACTTAATACAACTTAAAGAACTATTACAAACAGTGGTTCAAGATTGTAAACAATACATAATACAAACATAGTTTACATACTTTTTTTTAAAACTCTAATTGAATTATGGCAGCAATGTGTAGTATTAGGTTTCCGCTAAAGTGGTCAGTAGTCATATGATTGTGGATGCCTACATGTGATCGTCAGAATAGAGGCATATATTTTTTATGTATAACGTACAAGGGTGTATAAATTTTTTGGGTCCCTCTGTAATACCTAATATCTTAAAAATAAATAAATAAATTAGAACAGGATGGTTTTTGAAAACTAACAAGAAAAAATTATGCACTATTAGATAAATCTTAATACATTATAACGATGAAGATTTAAATTCATAGTGCATCCATTAGTTTGATTACATTTTACTGAACGTCAGATGCTGTTATGAGAAACAGGATTATCCCATTAGGATGATGCATTTATCCCATTTCTGTATGATTACTACACTACAAGCACAGCGATATGGAGGTGAGCACAGGTAAAGCAAAAAAAAAATAAAAAATCTTGAAGATCAGGATTTATGTTATATAATACACAGTATAATATGTTATCTGAATCGTTTTGACTGTCAAAACAAACTCCCTAGCCAAAAAAAAAAAGAAAAGGAAAATGCCTTTGCCATCAGGGACTCAATTGATGTGATATCCTGGTCATTCTGTATATTTAGGTCATTAAGTACATATACATCAGCTGACGTCATTTTATTGCTATATAATGTTATTAAAAAATAAAAGCAACCCCAGTTGGTACAGTGGTCACTATGCATGATGGAGAATTGCATTACCCTCATGCACTCCTCACTCTGGAACAAGATCAGTCTGGATTCATCAGACTACATGACTTTTTCCATTGCTCCACAATCCAATTTTATACTCTACTTGTTAGTGAGGCTAAAAAGGGGTTTTCTTATGGCCACATAGCTGTTTAGTCCCCATCCTAAGAGTTTCCAACAAACCATGGGTGTATGGAAATGCTCTTAATTTCAATATTAAATATAGCAATGTTTTTTTTTTTTTTTACTGTAACTTACTGTAACTTGAAGTGATTAACTGATCACCATTCATGATTTTTTTCCAACCACATGTTTTCCCACAAAGTTGATAACTTTAGTCAGTTCAGCACTATCCTTCCATGTTTTGGTAATGTGTAAAAAAGCGTTCTTAACCTGGTTTCCTTAATCTCCTTTAAATCTCATAATATAAAGCCCACTAATATAACCCTTCTCAAATGGTGACTTTTTTTGGCCAGGCAGTATACAGTGGTGTAAAAAACTATTTGCCCCCTTCCTAATTTCTTATTCTTTTGCATGTTTGCACACAAAATGTTTCTGATCATCAAACACATTTAACTATTAGTCAAAGATAACATAATTGAACACAAAATGCATTTTTTAAATGATGGTTTTTATTATTTAGGACGAAAAAAAACTCCAAATCTACATGGCCCTGTGTGAAAAAGTGATTGCCCCCCTTGTTAAAAAATAACTTAACTGTGGTTTATCACACTTGAGTTCAATTTCTGTAGTCACCCCCAAGCCTGATTACTGCCACACCTGTTTCAATCAAGAAATCATTTAAATAGGAGCTACCGGACACAGAGAAGTAGACCAAAAGCACCTCAAAAGCTAGACATCATGCCAAGATCCAAAGAAATTCAGGAACAAATGAGAACAAAAGTAATTGAGATCTATCAGTCTGGTAAAGGTTATAAAGCCATTTCTAAAGCTTTAGGACTCCAGCGAACCACAGTGAGAGCCATTATCCACAAATGGCAAAAACATGGAACAGTGGTGAACCTTCCCAGGAGTTCCCGGCCGACCAAAATTACCCCAAGAGCGCAGAGACAACTCATCCGAGAGGCCACAAAAGACCCCAGGACAACATCTAAAGAACTACAGGCCTCACTTGCCTCAATTAAGGTCAGTGTTCACGACTCCACCATAAGCAAAAAGAACTTTTAAGCAAAAAGAACATTAAGGCTCGTCTCAATTTTGCTAAAAAACATCTCAATGATTGCCAAGACTTTTGGGAAAATACCTTGTGGACCGACGAGACAAAAGTCGAACTTTTTGGAAGGTGCGTGTCCCGTTACATCTGGCGTAAAAGTAACACAGCATTTCAGAAAAAGAACATCATACCAACAGTAAAATATGGTGGTGTTAGTGTGATGGTCTGGGGTTGTTTTGCTGCTTCAGGACCTGGAAGGCTTGCTGTGATAGATGGAACCATGAATTCTACTGTCTACCAAAAAAATCCTGAAGGAGAATGTCCAACCATCTGTTCGTCAACTCAAGCTGAAGCGATCTTGGGTGCTGTAGCAGGACAATGACCCAAAACACACCAGCAAATCCACCTCTGAATGGCTGAAGAAAAACAAAATGAAGACTTTGGAGTGGCCTAGTCAAAGTCCTGACCTGAATCCTATTGATATGTTGTGGCATGACCTTAAAAAGGCGGTTCATGCTAGAAAACCCTCAAATAAAGCTAAATTACAACAATTCTGCAAAGATGAGTGGGCCAAAATTCCTCCAGAGCGCTGTAAAAGACTCGTTGCAAGTTATCGCAAACGCTTGATTGCAGTTATTGCTGCTAAGGGTGGCCCAACCAGTTATTAGGGTCAGGGGGCAATTACTTTTTCACACAGGGCCATGTAGGTTTGGATTTTTTTTCTCCCTAAATAATAAAAACCATCATTTAAAAACTGCATTTTGTGTTTACTTGTGTTACCTTTGACTAATAGTTAAATGTGTTTGATCAGAAACATTTTGTGTGACAAACATGCAAAAGAATAAGAAATCAGGAAGGGGGCAAATAGTTTTTCACACCACTGTATTTTGTGATAATGTTATGAATATGGAAATAATGTTTAGCAGTATATTGAGCAATAAATAATTAAATAATAAATGTGTCATCCTACTGCTCTCAGTCATGATTATGTTGCATATACCCCCATCCTGTAGAGATTAATCCTTAGTCAATATATTGTATATTTTATCACATCTCACTAAAATTAGTTTTTGGCTATGCCACTGCAAGAACACCACATGACATGTTTCTAAATAGTTTTTTAGGCACAAACTTGACTTACATCAAGCACAGCACACAGGTGTTTATTTTAACTTATGTTTTAGATCATGCTCTAAACAGAAAACAGAGTGCAATTATATAAAGGGTTTACCCATAGACTAAATGATAACCCACATTTGGGCTAAGGTCCATGTATTGTATTTTAACTCCCTGGGTTGTGCAGATTATGTCTACTAAAACTTTTAGTAGCAAAATATGGCATAACTGATGCCTTAATACATATTTGGTTCAAGGTACCTTCATTTTTTGTGCCTTAGCATGCAGAAGTGATCGAAAAACCAAAAGAAAACGACTATGGGCTTCTACATAAGAAAAATATATTGTAAATGTTTTTAATTCAATTATTTTTAACATAAGAGAATCTGCACATTATATGCCTTAAAACTATCTATTTGTAGTAAGACATTTAATACTTGGAACACTATTTCTTTTTCTGTAGCACTGAATTTAGCACTGAACCAATTTTCACTGGTTTAACCAGTAAAACTAGGTACAGAAGAAAAGCCAGTATAACTGGTATCAGGGGACAGCCTTCGCTGTCCAAATAAATGTCAGAATGTGACAGCCTGAAGGACAGTGTGACACTGAGTGTCCGACACGCACCCTCTTACACTATACTCAATATGCGCAAACATGTACCTAGGTTTTTGATGTTTGCTCGTCATGATTTTATATAAAAATTTGTGCATACATTCAGATATATGTGGATTATTAGTTAAATCTACCTGCACTGTTAACCGAACACAGCTGGAGGTTTAATCTAATCAGATGAAGATCAGGCTGAATTGTAGCTTTGCAGATTGTAGCTTTTGGAGTTTATTCTCCGTCTAGCACACTACAGCAGAAGTCATTGTTAATAAAGACCAACGAGCACTCAATACTTAAGACAAACACACACAGCACAGCAAAACCCACCTCACAAAGTTGAGAAAACCGCGAAACGTTACAAGTTGAAACACAAAACTGCAAATTCGAGCCTCTTAAATTGAGCTACACAGACATTAGCTCTAAAAACGCAGCCCGCGCATCTGCTATTTTCAATTTCTTACCGCCTTAGTGACGCTCACAGGAGGAAGTGACGCCGAATGGAGCGGAAGTGTTATTAATACTTTAGAAGTGGGGTGTAAAAGTATTGTAAAAGAGAGAGCGGATGGTGCCGTGTCCCAACACTTAATAAAATAATCGTGTTTATCCCTGTCGTGTTGCATTGTATACATATACTCCGCTAGATAAGAATATCTTTGTTTTTTTACAGTCAAAGTATAAATTAATTAAAGTTTCATCTAATGTATCACAGAACGAACATTTATCCTCTACCTCCAAATATCTAGATAAAACAGAGTCTACAGGAAATCTTAAAATGAACATCTTTTATTTTCTTAGAGATGCAGTATTTATTAGGCATAAGCTAGACTTTATGCCAGTTATTATCTTAAATATAAGATCTCCAATAAAATTTCCCTCTCTTGGGTAATTCTTTTTAAATAAAAATAAAAAACTCTGGTAAATGTGTTTATTATTGCATTTCCCATCTGTTATATCAATACCATCTAAAAGTAATTTAGATTGTCTAATCTCATATAAACCAAGCTATGTGACTCTTAATGAGAATAATTAAACAGGGGCGAATAGTTCTCATTAATAGATTAAATTATTTAGCAGTTACTGAAAGTCCATAGAGAGTCAGCAACTGCTTGTATGTAAACATATTGCCAGATTTGTCAAATAAAGAAAGAATGTTACAAATTGTCAAACCATCTGGGGTAAAAAAAGTAAATAAATGAAAAGAATATTACGAACCATAATTAGTTCATTGTTCCAAATAGGCATTTTGTAAGGAGAAAAGTTGTGAGAAAAACAGTTTTCAGACAAGAAGACATTGTTGGAGAAATTTGGATAAGTTAATTGGCAATTTAAAAGGGGAATAATTACATTTAAAGACAAAGGAGAGACCACCTATCATGGTAAACATATTATTTGGAATGAAGAACCATAAGGAATTACTATGTGTAAGACATCTTTTAATCCACTTAACACTATAAGTATTGATGGTGTCTAAAAAATTAAGGCCCCCTTGAGTTATACAGATGGAAAGCACTTTTTAAGTTTATGTGGTTTAGTTTTCCAAACAAAATCCAAGAAAAGATTACTGATGTCTTTAATGCATTTATAATTAATAAAAATAGGGGGAAGGGACGGGTAAACAAAATGAGAAAATCCATCCGCTTTGGATAAAAGGACTCTACCCACGAAGCTCAAATCCCTTTGAAGCCAGGAGTTGAAAATGACTTTTGATTTGACAATCTTTCCATTAAAGTTAGGCTTTTGCCTAGTTACAATATTTTTAGTTAATTGAATACCTAAATATTTAAGCGCATGTTTCACTGGAATATTACTGAAATGAGAATCATTACATTCGTGAAGTGGCATTACTTCACATTTGGCAATATTTAATTTTAGACCAGACCAAACATTGGAGAAATGTTTTACTATTTTCAAAGCAAGAGTCAATTGGGTTTTGTCTTTTAAAAAATAGTGTCATCTGCCAGTTGAGTGATCTTTATTTCTCTATCAAAAATAGATATTTATTTAAATTAGGGATTATGTTAGACACTTAATATGAAAAAAGTTCAGTGACTCGCAAAAATAAAAAAGGAATGTAGTATGTTGAAAGTAGAAAATCAGCGCTCTGAATGACGTCATTTTCAACCTTTCCGTGTTCGAGCTTCAAAATGGGAAGAAAAAAAGCGTTTGCTCTGTGCGGGAAAAAAAAAAAAACATGATTTTGCACATGCGCACTGACGGGGCAACTGGAGAACATTTTTTAGACCCCGTTTAGATTTAACGGCAGAAAACAAATTTATTTGATTTATATAATGTTAATCCTTTGTCAGAGTCGAACGCTTGCTTTGTCTGTAAATTATTAGCCATTTGGATTGCACAAGCTGATTTGCAAACACCACTAGAACAAATAGCAATCTGTATGGAAAACCTTCATTTACTCTATTCTCTTATCTATATTATTATGTAAAACTATGGAGCCAAAGCACAGAGAACTTCTCCGAGCGCAACGAATGCAGCTTTGCGAGCAGCTTGTGGTAGATGACACGATAGTTCAGTATTTATATCAGGAGGACATTTTAACTGAAGGTCAAGTGGAGGAAATTCAGTCACAAAAGTCTAACAAAAACAAGACGTTAATGCTACTCAGGATTCTCCCAGACCGAGGCCCCAGTGCTTTTAAATTGTTTGTGCAATCCCTGGAACAGGATTTTCCCTGGATTAAAGAGAAACTGCTGCTTTTAGCTCAGGGTGAAGATGATGATGGAGGAGGAGGAGCAGAACCATGCACTACCGGTGAGTCGCAGTCCATCCAGCCGGGACTTTTCAAAGAAACACTCAACAAAGTGTTATAGATCATACCGTTCAGCCCCCAGTGTCTTTATGGCACTAATAATGGGCGAGATGTAAAATACGATGTTAAAGTAAACCGCCTTCTAAAAAAAGTTTGGCTATTTTACCTTTAAATCGCTTCTATAGTTGTTTCAGGATAAACCTATTTGCAGTAAATGGTCTTTACAAATGTGGAATAGGGGTGTGTATGTGAAGTTTTAGAGAAAACCAGGTTCTGCAGTGTGGAACTGAAATATTATTTAAGTCCAGAAAAAGCAGCCTGGCATATGAATCCTTGCCCTTCAGATGAGTGAGAGCAGAGTGGATGACAGCTGACACTGCATCAGACACTGACCAATTCTTCCTGTAGGCATATTGTTGCGGGTCTACAGTGATGTCAATTGTGTCCTTTATGGGGGCCAAAACCAGCTATTCAAGGCACTTCATAATAATAGGCGCAAGGGCCACTGACTGAACAATAGTTATTTATGGCTTTTGCAGTTGCATTTTTAGCCACTGGGATAATAGTGGACTTTTTGAAACATGAAGGCTCCTTAGCTTAGGGCAGAAAGGTGTTAAATATCTGGCAGCACCTCAGTGAGTTCCTGAGCACACTCTCTTGGAGCTCGTCCTGGGATGTTGTCTGGGCCTGCTGCTTTCCAAGGATTGATCCTCTGCAGGATCTACTGTAGACATCCTTAGGGGCAGCTCATCCAATGAAGGTGTAAACATATTTGTATGGGAGGATTGGATGGCTCATAGCGAGAATAGAAGGCATTCAGTGCATCAGGAAGTGATGCATCTGAAGGACATTTAAGCCCCTTCCTTTTTTATTCTGTATGGACTTTTTCTGCGTTTAACACAATTATTCCGCAGATACTAGTCAATAAACTGCTGTTCCCTGGGCTAAAGCCATCTCTCTGATGTATCCACACTAGTGATGCGCGGAGCATCTGGTAACCCGCTGACCCCACGGGTAATCCGCGGGTCGGGTTGGGGCGGGTAAAGAAATTGTCACTTTATTTGCGGGGCGGGTTGGGGCAGGTCATTAAAAACAAAATTAAATAAAAAAAATCCATGTATCTTGCGTGCAATTTCCTATATATTAAATATTTGGGAAAATCAAATTTTATATTTTATTGATAAGGTTACGTCACGTGACAAGTCACAAAATCGCCAAGCAGCTACCGCTGCCAGTCACAACTAAAACAAAGAAATAAAAGTGAAGATGGAAGACGGGGTGCGGGAGAAATTGAGGTCGGGAATTTATACCATGAAAAGGAATGCTAAATCTAATGTTTGGGACCAGTTCTCAGAAATCGCATAAAAACGCTAAATTTCCGTGTGATAAATGGAAAAAAAAATGTCAGTGGTTATTTAGCGTAGGCTGTAAACTGTAGGCCTGCCCTATACAAATCTAAAATAAAAAATTGTTTAGCCTAGATCACAAAAGCTGCTTTGTAAATGTTTAAAATGTGTATCATTATCTTGTTATTAATATGACCTGATTTATCGTTCATATTCATAATCATATGTTGTTGCCAGTTTACAGGGTGATGTTTCCAAGCACTTTCAGGCTGAAATAAAGGCTGTTTTCATTTGAATTACAATGCTTAGTATGTCTATTTAATGGTCGCGGGTGCGGGGCGGGTGGGTTGTAAAAAAAGGATACAGTGGTGCGGGCTGGGGTGGGCCATATAATTTCATAAAAGCGTGAAAAAGTTGGAAAAATACCCGACCCGCGCATCACTAATCCACACACTGGTGATGTATAATCTTCCAGGTTCACCATTCCATCTTGAGCTGCTCTCTTTCTGAATACCTTCCATTTGGTGCTGTCAAAACACTGTTGTGTATGCTACCCATTTGTTAGTGTATACATGGGCGTCGCTAGGCCATTTTTAGGTGGGCTTTAGCTAAGTTATATCTGCATCAGTGCAGTCTGTTCTCATAAATACAGTTTACAAAGTGTCATGAGGAATTAATCAGTTAAATCTTTGCTGTGTTCACCCCTCATCAGACCAGCTGTTTCCTCTAGCGAAAATGAAGCCCTTTATACATACTCTATGAACCTATAGTCTACTTTATAAAACAATCATGCCGTTGCTGTTTTAATTGTAAAACCTAACTGTCTATATAAAACATTGTACAGTGCATATGGCATTAGCTGCCATAGAGTTATGCATATAAATGATTAAAATAGCGACAGATAGCATTGTCGTGATAAATATTGTATTCTATTAAATAATGTCGCAAATTGTGAAATACATTTATTAGCTGTCACGATGCGGGCGTGTTGCCGTGGGCTTAAGAAAGGGCAGGCATAATCGCAGAGGGTTTTCAAGATAAAGATTCTTTTATTCAAAAACAAACTACTCACACTGAAACAAAACAAACAAAACACTGGCTCTTAACACAAGCTTAGTTTTGTGACTTAGTGGGGACTCCTGAGGTCGAAGCAGGGTGGTGGAGGCAGTCATGGATCCGCTATGTGGACCTGGCTGATGAGGCAGCACCGGATCACGTAGGCCGGGGGGCGGAGGCAGCAGGGTTGCTCTCCCAGCCGGGGCCTCCACTGCGGCTCTTGGATGGTGAAGGGACCCTTCCTGTGGTTCTGCTGTGGGATCCCCCTGCTATGCCCTTGTAAGGGTCGAGCATTCTAATGGTGGTGCCGTGGGCTTAAGAAAGGGCAGGCATAATCGCAGAGGGTTTTCAAGCTAAAGAGTCTTTTATTCAAAAACAAACTACTCACACTAAAACAAAACAAACAAAACACTGGATCTTAAAAACAAAACACAATCAGGGATTCGGGAAACAAAAAACACACGGGCTTTGGAAACCTTTTACACTTAACACAAGCTTAGTGTTGTGCCACAGGCTCTCTGACATTACAGGCTCTAATACCTGAGACAAAACACAATAGCTCTGCATTGTGATACAGGCTCTCTAACATACAAACAAACAGGAGTGACGGGAAAACAAAAGGACAGTAATTACATACCTAATACTCACATAAACGAAGACTAAACCAAAAGACACTTAACCACATACAACACAAAAGACATGCCCTCAGAGCCAGTACAACACAAAACAGAATTCAAACAAAACAAAAACCAAAACAAATGCCCACTAGACAATATTGATGCTCAACCCAGTTTCCCAGAACTAACAGCTTTTTATAATGTCTCGTATTGGCTGCCTCGGTGCAGGTGAGCTCCTTCCTCACCTGACCGAGGTGCCTTCTGGGAAACTGGGTCTTCCAACAAAACTACAAACAAAAATAAATGACAACCACAGTGCCCTCTAGGGGCAGTCCCTTACATTAGCCTTAGAGTAGGGTTATTGTCACTTTGATTTAGAAAAAGTTCCTTTTTTAATTAATAGAAACAAAAAAAAAGAATTAAAAATATGTTTTGCCTAATTACATTAAAACACTCACTCACTCTCTCATCTTCTATACCCCTTTATCCTGTATTCAGGGTCGCAGGGACCTGGAGCCTATCCCAGGAGGCTTAGGGCACGAGGCATGATACACCCTGGACAGGGTGCCGATCCATCACAGGGCATTTACACATACACACACTCACACACCCATTCACACACTACGGGCAATTTGGGATCCCCAATTAGCCTAACCTGCATATATTTGGACTGTGGGAGGAAATCGGAGTACCCGGAGGAAACCCACAAAGCACGGGGAAACTCCATGCACACAGAAACGGAAACCATACATATATGCAATAAACAACATCCTATAGAAAAAACATTTATTTTTCAAAAGCACAAGAGCAGATTATCAACAGCGACATCATTACTATACTATTACTCACAAGGACAGAATGGAGAAAATTGCACAAATAGGCTGAGGCAGCTTCTACAGAGCAGGATCGCTTTGTGACTTTAGATATTTTTTCTGCAGAACAAAACTATCCAGCCCTGGTCTCATTTTAACATACAAACACTGTGTATGAAAAGCACACTGCTTTGGATAGTTAATGTCAAAAATATAAAATGCCTTGAAGCACACATCAACCACCCCAAATAATGTGTGGATTGCTCCAGAGCCTGTCCCACCAGAATGACAAATGCCTGAAAGCAGCGCTGGTTACATGCAATTAGTGGTGATACATTTGCCAAAGGGGAAAAGATGTAAAATATTGTTATAACTCGGGAGAAATTTGACCGCAGAGTAAATTACTAGCTAGTGAAAATCGCGAGGGTTAGTAGGTATGCATATTTGTGAGAGGGTCAGTGTTTTGTAACACCCCATCATTTTATTGTCTCAAGCAGTGAGATTAATAAAGTTCTAACGCTAGCAACCTAACTAAATGCCTGTGTCATGCTAGCACTACAGTTAACAGTTTAGTGTTCATTCTTCACTTCACATCTTCGTCCACCCTGCAAACATTGTACAGAGAAAGATAAAAAGCTTAAAAATCTCGTTTCTTTCATACACAGGTGGGGTTCTTTGGCTAACTAGCAACTATTGTCAGCTAAATGATCATACCTTAGACCAGCCTGTAAGTTAGAGTGTAACCTTAACCTGGTAACAGTAATAAATGTTACATATAATTTTTTTTTAGTCATATGTGACTTAGGTGAGTGAACATGTGTATACAGACCTTGTATTTATTGTCATTTCCCCTTTAAAAGAGGATGAACCGTCATCAGTGCTCAGAAAAGAAGACAAGAAGCTGACACAGCCGCTGAATACACCGGTGAACTTTGGGGGAGGGGCCAAGCAAACTTCAACCCAGCAGCTGGGTTACACAAAAACTACCCTACTCTCTGTAAATAACCCAGAAAAATGATCCAACAGAGGCAACCCAGCATTTGGGTAGAAAAAACAACCCAGCATTTTTTAGCTTGTAGCTATGAAATTTTACGGGGTTAAATAGAGAATCTACTGTCTTATTTATGTAGCTAAAACAATAAATTAAACTAGATAACATGATGATCAAAGTTTTAATATTTATATTTAACTGTAGATGGAAGATTTTTCCAGTCACATAAAGATAAAAAGATGTTATATTCTTACCTGCTGCTTATTTGGAGACTACTACTCCCATGTGACTTGAAAAACCTTCCATCTAAAGTTCTCCGTTCAGTTCTACAGTTGAATTCTCTGAAAGGGCAGCCTCTCAGGCACATTAACACTGTGTTCCCAACATTGATTGAAGTAATTACATCAGACACTATTTTTCAAATTTTTTTATGTCCGCCAGTTTCCAACAAAAAGCAGCAGTATTGTCAAAGAATTAAAAGATAAATGTTTGAAACAAAGTTTTATACGGTAAACAGCGTGTGTTATCAAGAAGACTCATTTGAGTACTGATTCTATTTAACACACAGTATGAATGCAGATCAATTCCTGCTTTCTGTTTCACCCAAATATGAGGATGGGTTCCCTGTTGAGTCTGTTTCCTCTCAAGGTTTCTTCCTATTACCATCTAAGGGAGTTTTTCCTTGCCACTGTCGCCCTCGGCTTGCTTACCAGGGACTATCTGCTTATTTGATTCATGCACACTCACATTTCATACAGACTTAAATAATTCTTTTGATTGTGTAAAGCTGCTTTGCAACAATGACAATTGTTAAAAGCGCTATACAAATAAAATTGAATTGAATTGAATTCTAAACAAGCCAAATATTTGTTAAACATCTATGGGGGCTGAGCCCCCCGTAACTGAAAATCCTAGAAACGCCCCTGGGTGCAAACGTGTTCCTGAAATGATTCCTCAAATAATTTGATTACAAAAAATTATTGATTACAAGCAAAATCTTTTGCCTCTGAGCTTCTTTTAATTAATTTTAAAAGCTTGCGTTATGTCTTTGCGCAATTATTTGTTTGGCGTGACACAGCACGCTTCCGGATGCAAGCCGCCAAAAAACACAGACGAAGAAGAAGCATTACGTCACACGCAAACACAGTTAGCTGTGTATTGATTTGATGGAGCGTTCTGTGGCGAGCTGCAAAATAGAAGGGAGCGATAGAGCGAAGAAAGCAGCAAGAGAAAACAACAGAAATTGCCTCCCCTACATAATCTCTATCAAATATATCGGGACATCACAATCAAAAATTCATATTATTATTATAAAATATATTATATTGTTATTATTAAATATATTATCACTATTGTAATTCATTCTAGGCACGTAACAAATTAATACACGAAAATTAAGACACGCAATACAAATTCTCATATAATGTTTATTTGGTGGCACATTTATATTGCAGGATTTTTATTAATATACAAGTTTTTTATTTATATATTTATAATTTATATATTTCCTACCCTATACAATGTGTCTTTTTTATATTGCTTATTTTATTATCAAATTCGTTTGGTGCAATTTGTAATTTGTAAATCATAAACCTATGAATTTATGTCCTAATATAATATTTGATAGAGGTTATGTAGAGGGGAAGGCAATCTGTGTTAGGGAGGCATTTTAGCGCATAACAGTGTGCCTTAATTTTTTTGATACTTAAAGTCATTTCAAATATCTTTTTTTTTTAGTTTTTGCATCTGACAAAAGGCTTTAAAATAAGTATGTATGGCACTGCACTTAATTAATCTCAGTCAACTTTAAGTCAGTTCTTGTATTGTGAATAATGACAATGTTTATTTTTGATAAAACGCTGTATGCATTTAATATATAAAAATATTTTTTTTCTACAAAAAAACAATTACTTTGTTTCTCTTATATATTTTACATTGCTGTTTAATTAAGCAAAATTAAATTTTATTCTGATTAATCAATTAAATATTTGGTAGAATACTAGATTACTAAAATATTCGATAGCTACAGCCCTAACGTGTTGTTGCTATAGAAACATGCTGGTAAAAACATGGTAAAATATCCGTCTGCTTTGCCTGGTTAAAAATCCCTGCGACCAGAATAAAAGCCTCCGGATGCTTGGTCTGGAGTTCGCAGATTTGGTCATGTAACTTGTAGAGTGCTATAGTGATGTTCTCACCATGGGGGGCGGAGATGTAAAGCAGTTGTATATTGATTCCATGGTGTACTGTGGGTATGGATTATGCTGATATGTTGGTGTTATATCTTTCACTTAGACGTTAAAAGTTGGACTGTGTAAATAAGCTGGATAAAACAAAAACTGTCTTTATTTCAGGCAACAAAATGTAATTATTTTAAAGGGTGATAATTTGCCTGCTGTATGTACAGAGCCACCCTAGCTCTACTGCTGCTGTCCTTGATTGTTAATGAGGCGATTATAAAATCACTTAAAATAAACCAGGGATGTAGACTTTCTTGTTTTTTAGTGTCTGATGTTTAAACAAAAATCATACTTGATTCATCCTGGACAAGAGACGTACAGTATAGTCAATTTGCTAATGCTCAGAAATGGCATCACCACTGCAGTGCGAACATCAGAAAGCATTTATAAAAATACATACATCTCTCTCTCTCTCTCTTTATTTAGCTCAGTGGCCCATTTCTGATCAGATCCTCCAAACAGTTCCATCTGATCAGCACCTGAACAGGCTGGCAGCTCAGCTCGGCTCGGAGTGGGAGTTGGTGATGCTGGACTTGGGCTTGACGTGGGCAGATATTTCCCGCTGCCGTACAGATCATCCACACAGCAGTCACAATCAGGTGCTAGAAGCCCTGATGATGTGGAAGCAGACTCAGGGTAGAAGAGCCACAGTGCAGCGTCTGCTCCAGAGCCTACAGAATTCAGAAATTCATCCTTATTCCCTCAAACAATTGTTTTATTGAGGCTGCTCAATAAAGTGGAAACTACCACATCCAACAATGCTGTATGTTTTATGTGTAGTATATTTCATTTGATTGTTGTCGTTCTTTTGCTACTTTTTAATTTTGTCTGACAGGTTGCTCATATATACCATAAATTGAAAATATATCTAGCTGAACTTTACATATTTTTAAAGATTTTATCTTTGTTTGATACAGAAACATTTAAAAACATTTATATATTCTATTTAATTATTTTATTGCTTTGTTTAATTGTGTAAATCTAAAAGGTATTTAAAAAATAATAAATTCATTTGTTTGGATTTTTACTGCAATTATATAATGACTTGATCGTGTGTGCCTGTTTTCAAAGCCAAAATTCATTTTTGTTCAGCAAATTTTAAAAAGAAATAAAATATTTTAGAAAAATGCTATGTGCATAAGTATTAAGCATATGTGCCGTGAAAGATTGGAAATATTGCCATAATGAAACGACAAATAACTATGAGTGAGTAATAAATAAAAAATGTTTACATTTTCTTCAAGAAGACCCTCCCTGGGTGAAATGCTGTGGCCTTAAACAATTAGGTTTAGGGGAAAATACTTTCTCACAAAGGGCCAGGCAGGTTTGGAAAGCTTTTTTTCCTTAATAAATAAAATGATAAAAACGTTTTTTGGATTTACTTGGGTTACCATTGTATTGCATAGCCCAAAAAAATAAATACATAAAAATAATTAACACAAAATATAAAGTAAAAATAAAACAAATTAACCTGCACGTTACCTTAAAAAAAGTAAAAATTAAAATCCCGACAGATAAGTGTTTTTCTCTCTCCTGCACTGCTGAGTGTGTGCTCGTCTCTTACTGGTATAATCATGTACCATGTGTGTGCGCAAGCGTAATTTGACACCGTGCCGGTTGTGTGTGAGTGAAGCACCCCCTCTCTGTTTCACACACACACACACATTAAAAGCGAGAGAGAGAGTGAACCGGCACGGTGTCAAATTACGTGCGCGCACACACACACAACACACACACTCAAACACTGACACACAGTAAAGGCGAGAGAGAAAGAGAGCGCGTGTGTGTTTGTGTGTGACCGGCGCGGTGTCAAATTACGTGCGCACACACAACACACACTCTGCAGCGCAAGAGAAAGAAAAACACACACACGGATGCCAGTTTATGCCATGATTATACCAGTAAGAGACGAGCACTAAGACCCAGCAGGGGAGATGAATACCCAGTAAGGGCCTGTCCACACGGAGACGCGTTTCGCTGTATACGTATAAATTTTTTATCGTATTGGCGTTTCGTCTACGCGGATCCGGCGTTTTAGGAGACTGAAACCGCTATTTTTTTAAACTGGGTCCCAAAGTTGATAAATCTGAAAACGACACCCTTGCGGTTTCGTGTGTACAGCCAATCCGTATATTTTGTGAAACGATGATGTCATCACATCACGTGTCGGCTGCGTCACACATAACAGCAACAACTATAATGGCGGACTACATGATTATGTTCGTGTTGCTACAAAGCCTACTAGCTTTATTACAGCAAAACCTAACCACATTAACCACAATTTGTTGAACAATATCAACATTTTCCCAACGTCTCATTTACACTTCGCCATTTAGATAAAACGTTAAATTTTTATTAGGTATCATTAGCTCATCAGAAACAGCTTTAAAATATTTCGCTAATGTTACATCAGCTGCCGCCAATTGCGAACGGCCCATTTGTAAGGGTGCAATAGTTTCATCAGACAAAGTTGGTTTGACATAAAATTTTCTTGTAACAGGTGTTTGTAAAAAAGAATCAGACAAATCGACAACATCAAGGTTCCGTGCTTGTGCACGTGTAACTGCACATGATGGAAATACTGTAGGCAAGTTGGAAACAAAATTATTAACATCAGTTACTAGTTTTTCTGTCACAATTGGGCAAGGGAAAACAACACCACCTGCCAGATCATTTCCCAGAATTAAATGAACTCCTTCAACAGGGAGTTCGGTACAAATACCGACACATACTACCCCAGTCACTATTTCTGTTTCAAGGTGTATATTATGAAGTGGGACTGTGATACAGCCTGCTCCGATGCCACGTAAAATAACATCAGTGCCCGTATAGGTTGTCTGAGACAATGAAAGTGTACCAGCTAACATCAGAGTCTGCGCTGTACCTGTATCTTGCAGGATGGACACTGATCTGTGAACGCCGTCAGGGCTGTCTGCCACCCACCCCTGTAACATGAAGGGCTTATACACTGCCACCGTTTGCTCAGGTAAAATCTGATTTGCTTGTTTCTTAAAAAAAAAAAAAATTTGAACAGACTTTGACTTCACTGATGTATTTTTTTTTCTTCCAGGCCTCACAGTCTGAAATCAGATGATCAGCAGCTAAACAATAAAAACAGACTCTACCTCCCCTGAGCGATACTGAGAACTTCTAAAAACACCCCCTCTTGCAGGTTTCACACTGCCTGCTGACGGTTTCACCTGCCCTTCAACCCCACGGGCGGCGAATTTATCCGTTCTTATAGCAGGAGAGAATACAGTACGGTGTGTTAACACAAACTCGTCAGCCAAAACAGCGGCTGCTGAAAATGACGTGACTTTTTGCTCATTTAGGTGCAATACGACATTTTCAAAAACACAATTTTTAAAATCCTCCAACAGGATTAACTCTTTAAGAGCTTCAAAAGTGGTAGTTTTTGTTGCAGCACACCAGTTTTCAAACAATGTTTGTTTTTCACGGGCAAATTCAACGAAGGTTTGTCTATCCGCCTTCCTATGGGACCTAAATTTTTGTCTGTAAGCCTCGGGCACTAACTCATAAGCACGTAGAACTGTTTGTTTGACCCTGTCGTAATCCAGACTTTGTTCGATAGGCAACGCAGAGCACACATCCTGCGCTTTACCAGTCAGCTTACATTGTAACAAGAGAGCCCACATTGCTCTCGGCCACTGTAACGTAGCCGCCACACGCTCAAAAGCTATGAAATAGCTATCCACCTCGGTCTCTCTAAAAGGAGGTACTAAAACAATATGCTTACATCAAACTGGGGTGGGAAGGAAGTAACTGGGGCAGAAACGAGAGAAGAAGAACCCGGCACCGCCGCTGCAGGTAACTGAGCGAATGACGGAGAGGCAGGGGAACTCTCCGGCGCGCTCTCAGCCTGGTGTAGCCGGCTGAAATCTCGCCGAAAATGTTCCCTCTCAATCTCCCGCAACCGAAGTCTTTGAGCCTCCATTTCCTCTCGTTTTATTTCCAGTTTTACCTCCCTCGTTTTTAGAACCAAAAGTTGTTCTGATCTGTCAATGGGTGTTATTGTGGGTGGTGTAATTACCTTATGCCTGGGGGGCGTGGAGGGCAACTGTGGCGCAACCGACGGCTTACCGTCGACCTCCGTCGGCGTTAAAGCGTCCTTATCCTCAGTGTACTCTCCAGCCACCTGAGGTAAAATCTGCTGATCAATTAATGTGTCAAGCAATATTTTTTTATCTCCTTTTTAAGACCCTTACGTGGCACGTCAATCTCAAAAAATTCAGCAATGCTAAACAAGTCATCTTTACAACACCGATCAAATTCCTCCAAAGTAGGAGCTAGCGTGAAGGCTATTAAGTTGTAAAAAGCCATTGTTTATACTACTGTCCAACCTCAGAAGGCAGCCAAACAAACCAAATAAGCTGATGATGCTCGGAAATGGACGAATCCCCCACTTGTTACGCCCGGCAACGGATGAGCCCCACTTGTTATGACCCCTTAGTCTAGGGTTCAGGGCCGCAACAAAAGATAAAATAAAAAAGAGAAACCTTTACAACCAGGTTTGAGTGTGCGTGGTCTTTTATTTTTTTTCCTCTTTACACACACACAGAGGAAGCTCTAGGCTTTAGGGTTGGGCCAAGGCCAAAACAATAAACAAAACCCCTCTCTATCTCCTCCCGTGAGCTAACTACCCTATACAAAAAAAAAAAAAAAAAAACACTATAAACAAAATACATAGGCTAACCTAACTCCCTAACTAAAACACAAAAAAAGGAGAAAACGGGTTTTAATGAAAATGGCACCCAACCCCTACTGCTTCCAAAAAAGGTATATACAAACAAAAAGAAGGCTATTTACAATATTTACAACAAAACAACAAAATAAAGACAGAAACAAAGAAAAAACAACACTTATAACACCCCAACTCACAAACACTGGCGCGACCCAACAGCTCATACACAAACAACACATCTCCAAAACCCAATATCAGCGCGCTTCCGGCTTTCGGTGTTTACGAAAAAAAATGATCGGATAGGGACAGACCGGCTTCGTGTGGACTAACCCTAAGAGTAAAATCTTTCCGTGCCACTGGCAGCTGCCACTCCACATGTCACTGCTACGTGCGCATGGCACTCGATCTTTCACTGTTATATGCGCATGGCAACCAACCTGACACAGCCATTGGAACCTGTCTCGACATGGTGTCTTCACATATCGGCTGTCATTCGACCTGTCACCGCTACGTGCAAGTGTCACTACTTAAAGCTTGGTTTACACTCGCAGAGGTACGCGCGGCGAAAATGACTGCATGGTGGGTCATTTTGCATGGTGGTGGGCACAGTCTTTTTTTTTTTTTTTCTTTTTTTGTAACTTCAGAGGTTAGCAGAGAATTAGCAGGGATGCGCTTTCAGACCACTTGTAAATTACACAATATTGTCGAGATTATATAAAAACATCATTTTTTTTATGTATTTTTGTCGAGATGGGAATTCACACGCATCTTATCTTTGACATTTGTTTATGTCCTTGAGGATTGTTTGTTTTTGGTCACATTTCAATACATTGTTTTATGTAGTTACACCAACTATTTGCAATTCTGCATAACGTTTAAATTGTATCTGAATACCCCCTTATTTTTAACTATCCTTCACCCATTTGTCTGTTCATACCTTAAGCACCAGTGCTTGATCAAATTTTACAAATTCAGAGGCCTAAAACGAACCCATTTCCAACACCGTTCATTTGTACACTAGTCACTTGATCTGGTGTGTCACAGCATTCTCTCAAATTACTATTAAACAACCAAAGGAAATTAAGAAAATTTAAATTGTCATTATTATTAAGACTACTGTCAAGGCTAAATTAAGCAATATGTTTAAATCTAAACTGTAATACTATATTGCTTTTAATATATAGTAACAGCAACCTAAAGTGACAGAAATAAAGTTAAAAGAAACACAATATATATAAATAATCACACCAATCACTTCCTAATAAGACCTCTACAATGTTCCCTATTTACATTTCTAGGATCAAAAATAAATGACATTTACTTAATTTATGCGGAAAACATGCAAATATTCAATTCAATTTTATTTGTATAGCGCTTTTAGCAATCGTCATTGCCGCAAAGCAGCTTTACACAATCAAAAGAATTATTTAAGTTTGTATGAAATGTCAATTTGTATGAATCAAAATGGTCAGTTTGTCCCTGGTAAGCAAGCCGAGGGCAACAGTGGCAAGGAAAAACTCCCTGAGATGGTAATAGGAAGAAACCTTGAGACTCAACAGGGAACCCATCCTCATTTGGGTGAAACAGAAAGCAGTAAATGATCTGCATTTATACAATGTGTTAGGTGGCAGGCAGTTCAGCTATAATAGCTGATGTTAATTAATGTTAATATGGAGTCCAGGTAGTTATTGAAGACCCAGGTAGACTTGTAGGAAGTTCCAGTACTGAACTATCGAACTGTCAAATCCCCAGAGAAACAGTTGCCAACACCAGTCAAGGCCAGAACCATCTTCTACAGTGGGTAGAGAGAATTATCCCCAGACACATCCCAAAGAGACACACGGGGCATCCATGTGACGAGATCTTCAACCAGAAGCGGGGCACCAGCACCACGGAGAGAGAGAGAGAGAGAGAGAGAAAGGGGGAGGAAAAAAGAAGAGGAGAGACGGCAGTTAAGTATGGTCACAGTCACATAATGTATAATGTGAATGTAATATTAACTGTAGAGTGCAAGCAGAGACTCCAGCAGGACTAACTATAACAGCATAACTAAAAGGAAGAGCCAGAAAGAAACACAAACATGAGGGCTCGCTGAGATGTAAAGCAAACAATCACCTCACCGTCAGCAAACCTGAGTGATCAATGAGAGTGAGGAAGACAGCATCTAAACATACCAGTTCACCATAATCCTCTACGTCCTTGAGTCCCCCAGATCTGCTCCTTTACCCAAGACAAATCTATTTATAAAAATGCTTGGCTAAATAAATAGGTTTTTAGCCTGGACTTAAACACTGAGACTGTGTTTGAGTCCCGAACACTATTTGGAAGACGATTCCATAATTTTGGAATAATAAAAATAAATAAATAAATACTTAATTTTCACATACGTTCTTGAATGTCTGAAATTATTTAACTTCAACCACTAGGAATGTAAAAAGAAGTTAGGGCCTAGAGTTTTTTTTTTGTTTGTTTTTTTCTTCTTAAACAGTGGGCCTCCTCCTCTTGCCTTGGTCCAAAATGTAGACTATACTGAGTAAAGTTGTTGTGTGCCTCCCTTATCACACAGGACAACATTTCTGGTGATTAATTTCTATTAAAACCATTTTGGGTTTAAACATTTTACCCTAAAGAAACAGGACACATGAATAAGCTTTTCAGACATGTTTAAAGCAGGACAAAAACAAGTCAGCAAAAGTAAGACCTACTCCAGAACAGTGTTTGATTGTAAAGCCATTTCTGCCTGGAATCTGTGAAATCCCTCGGTCTTGTGCAGAATTATGAATGTAAGCTTTAAAAGAAGGAAAAAGTTATGAGCAGTATGCACAATGCATTTATTGATATTGTCTCATGTACTGTATCAAAGTGTCTGTATATCTACCTCAAGGGTCAAAACTTCAAGAATGTAGGTCGTGCTTTCCAGGAAAACCCTAGGCCAGTGGTTCTCAAAGTATGGGGCGCGCCCCACTAGTGGGGAATACAGGCATAACAGGTGGGGCGCAATGAACGGGATTTAGTGGAAAATAATAGGAAAGTACCTATTCTAATTCATGCTTTTCTTTATGGACAATAAAGATCAGACACTCGAAACTAAACAATCACATGTAAAGAAATGGATCATTAATACAAGTAAATTAAAATAACATTCGAGAAAAAGTGAAACCATAGTGCAACAATAACGGTTTAACGTCGGCATGTTA
The DNA here is from genome assembly GCF_024256425.1 of Clarias gariepinus. Taxonomy (NCBI): domain Eukaryota; kingdom Metazoa; phylum Chordata; class Actinopteri; order Siluriformes; family Clariidae; genus Clarias; species Clarias gariepinus. Next base: position 35,631,716 of record NC_071101.1, on the reverse strand, counting down.
ATTGCAGAGGAACAATATATATAAGGAAACATTCGGTATTATGTATGTAATTTCATTTATTCCAATGTGTATGCTGATGTTTCTGTATTTTTGTTAAACATTACTAGTCTGGCATTTCTAGTTTCCAGTACGATAAAGTTGCTTTTTAATCCTTCAGGCGCTGAACAGAAGGGAAGATCAATATCGTTCTACGCTTTTTGTTGCTGTGCGGCATTTTGCGATGATCCCTAAATTATTTGTTGCGTCGTAGAGAATAATGGTGTTTATGCTTTTAAACATGTATAATTTAAGGCGGATGTGGCTCAAAGACAATGTAGAGAGGAAATATATGTGGGTATCTTATTTGCGGGTTTATTTACGCAGCTATTGAATTCGGAGATGCGAATATAAAACTAACTTTACCGCAGACACAAACAGGTGTTATGTGCTAAAATGCCTCCTGCTGGATGTGGAGGTCCTGGGCTGGTGTGGTTACACGTGGTCTGCGGTTGTGAGGCCGGTTGGATGTTGGGCCATATTCTCTGAAACGCCTTTGGAGACAGCTTATGGTGGAGAAATGAACATTCAATGCACAAACAACAGATCTGGTTGACATTCCTGCTGTCAGCATGCCAATTGCCTGCTCCCTCAATGCTTGTGGCATCTGTGGCATTTTGCTGTGAGACAAAACTGCACATTTCAGGGTGGCCTTTCATTGTGGGCAGTATCAGGTACACCTGTGCACTACTCATGATGTCAGATCAGCATCTTGATGTGGCACACCTGTGAGGTGGGATGGATTATCTCAGCAAAGCAGAAGTGCTCACTATCACACATTTAGACTGATTTGTTAACAATGTTTGAGAGAAATGGTAATATTGTGTATCTGGAATGAATTTTGGATCTTTAAGTCCATTTCATGAAAAATCGGAAAAACAAAGGTGTTGCGTTTATATTTTTGTTGAGTATATATAGCAAATTAAACAAACACAAACCTATTTAAAGTATATACATTTGTAGACAAGGCAAATAATATAAATAAATATGAATCTACCTGTTCTTCGTCAAAAAAACAAAACTTTTCACTGAGTTTCCTTTTTAAACTTTGGAAAAAATTTGGGATTTTTGAATAAAAACATCCTGTTGGATCTTATTGTGCCATTTTCCAAGCCTTTGTGCAAGTTCTGAAATGTTATATAGTTACAAACATGGGAAAAACATAGGATGAAGTGGTGGATTATTTCTTTAAAGTTAATATTTGTGTGTGTATATATACACATACACAGTGGTGTGAAAAACTATTTGCCCCCTTCCTGATTTTTTATTCTTTTGCATGTTTGTCACACAAAATGTTTCTGATCATCAAACACATTTAACTATTAGTCAAGGATAACAAGTAAACACAAAATGCAGTTTTTAAATAATGGTTTTTATTATTTAGGGAGAAAAAAAACAAACCTACATGGCCCTGTGTGAAAAAGTACTTGCCCCCTGAACCTAATAACTGGTTGGGCCACCCTTAGCAGCAATAACCGCAATCAAGCGTTTGCAATAACTTGCAACGAGTCTTTTACAGCGCTCTGGAGGAATTTGGGCCCACTCATCTTTGCGGAATTGTTGTAATTCAGCTTTATTTGAGGGTTTTCTAAGATGAACCACCTTTTTAAGGTCATGCCACAACATCTCAATAGGATTCAGGTCAGGACTTTGACTAGGCCACTCCAAAGTCTTCATTTTGTTTTTCTTCAGCCATTCAGAGGTGGATTTGCTGGTGTGTTTTGGGTCATTGTCCTGCTGCAGCACCCAAGATCGCTTCAGCTTGAGTTGACGAACAGATGGCCGGACATTGTCCTTCAGGATTTTTTGGTAGACAGTAGAATTCATGGTTCCATCTATCACAGCAAGCCTTCCAGGTCCTGAAGCAGCAAAACAACCCCAGACCATCACACTACCACCACCATATTTTACTGTTGGTATGATGTTCTTTTTCTGAAATGCTGTTACTTTTACAGCAGATGTAACAGGACACGCCCCTTCCAAAAAGTTAAACTTTTGTCTCGTCGGTCCACAAGGTATTTTCCCAAAAGTCTTGGCAATCATTGAGATGTTTTTTAGCAAAATTGAGACGAGCCTTAATGTTCTTTTTGCTTAAAAGTGGTTTGCGCCTTGGAAATCTGCCATGCAGGCCTTTTTTGCCCAGTCTCTTTCTTATGGTGGAGTCATAAACACTGACCTTAATTGAGGCAAGTGAGGCCTGCAGTTCTTTAGATGATATCCAAGAGGCCACAAAAGACCCCAGGACAAGTTGTCTCTGCGCTCTTGGGGTAATTTTGGTCGGCCGGCCACTCCTGGGAAGGTTCACCACTGTTCCATGTTTTTGCCATTTGTGGATAATGGCTCTCACTGTGGTTCGCTGGGGTCCCAAAGCTTTAGAAATGGCTTTATAACCTTTACCAGACTGATAGATCTCAATTACTTCTGTTCTCATTTGTTCCTGAATTTCTTTGGATCTTGGCATGATGTCTAGCTTTTGGTCTACTTCTCTGTGTCAGGTAGCTCCTATTTAAGTGATTTCTTGATTGAAACAGGTGTGGCAGTAATCAGGCCTGGGGTGACTACAGAAATTGAACTCAGGTATGATAAACCACAGTTAACAGTTAAGTTATTTTTTAACAAGGGGGGCAATTACTTTTTCACACAGGGCCATGTAGGTTTGGATTTTTTTTCTCCCTAAATAATAAAAACCATCATTTAAAAACTGCATTTTGTGTTCAATTATGTTATCTTTGACTAATAGTTAAATGTGTTTGATGATCAGAAACATTTTGTGTGACAAACATGCAAAAGAATAAGAAATCAGGAAGGGGCAAATAGTTTTTCACACCACTGTGTGTATACTGTATATATTAGATTTTTACACAGGTATTGCTTTTATTTTGTTAAAAATATATTTATAACACATACTTCTCAAAGGTGTGCACATTTTTAGTGTCACATCCACAGCAGAATGTTGTAGCCTCTGTGACCGTCAAGGCTGATTGCCAGCATAGTCTGCATGCAGCCATTTTTTGCAAAAAATCACACTGAATCCTGTTCAGTGACTTGACATTTGGGTGCATTACTCTGCAGACATAAATTATTATATTATATATATATATATAACTGCTTAAAATGTAACTGCAAAATTATAGATAATGTGGAAATTCAATAGCCATTACATACTTTGAATGATTTTTTGGTAAATGCAAACTCCAGCATCCTGGGCCATACAGGTGTTTTGAACTCTGCACTGTTTTAACCTTAAGTAGAAAATCATAGGGAAAATTTTCATGTCAAGCTTTGCATATTCTGTAAACCTACAATGTTTTTAAACCCCAGCATTACCAGTGGTTGTAGTTTTTTCACCATACATAAGGCATGGTAGAGCCGAAGGTAACATCTGTTCATCGTGCAGCACTTCATGGCACATTTGAATATTTCTAGCCTCCATCTCTGCCATCTGTTTAAATAAGGATTTAACAGGATCAGGTATATGCACCAAACATTTTAAATTTATTTATATAAACACCATCAACATGTAAACATATATATATATAAAATAAATATAGATAATAAATATATATATAAAAATGGTAAACTCACTGTGCATACAAAAACACCACAGTTCCTTCAGTCATCTCTCTGCCATTGATGTGGACTGCACACAGTCCAACTGTTCAAGGAGGCGATATTTCTAAAAGCATCCCTGAATAAAAACAAGTATTTTGGTATACAGTAGAACGTAAATGTTGCAATAATTTAATATTTATACATCATATGTATTGGACACAATTTGTGATTACAAAAATTCTTAATTTTTAAAATAAAAATGTAAAATCTTAGTTCAGAACTTCCATGTCCCGGTTTGAAATTGTCACATACTGATCAGTGTTGTCATAAACTCTGATGGTTTTTGTAGTCATGTCAAAAACCTGTAAAATCCAAAATATTTTTTTTTTCAAATATGAAAAAGCAGTGGCTACAGCATTATGAAATTGTGTTTCAGTTTGAAGCAGACTCAAGCACAAGAATTACTAACATTTCAGTAAACATAATTTCTTGTTACCCAAAGAATGAAGTGGTTTCCCTGCTCTGGGTTATCACCAGGTCCAACAATCCTTGGTAAAAGTATTTTCAGGAATTCTGAGCTTTTCTGAAATTAAGCAAACAAGAAACACTGACATCTGAGACATTCATGAGACGATTATTTTAAACTGGCTTGAGGCATATGCTGAATAAAAGATGGACTTTTTCTATTATGCATTTTAATATACCTCAAGCTCTTTCAAGTGCTCATCTGACACTGTTGCATCTGCCTGCCAATCCCTGTGCCACAAAATGAAATTGTCTGTGTTCAAGGCCACAACCTGAAACCCAAATTCACATGTTTTAGTCTTTACATAAACTAAAAAAAAAAAAAGTCATAGGTCAGTGATGAATTGTGTGTGAATAACTTGCATCATTAGTGTCTTTGGCAATCTGAGCAATGCGACAATTTACAGCTTTTAAACCAAAATAAGTAGATGCTTGTAAATACTCATAAATAACCATAACTGAGGTGATTCTAATTATGTACATTTTAAATGTATAAATAAGAATTTAAATTTTTAAGACAACTCCTTTACAACATTCAAACTTACATTATAAGTTAGCCAAGGCATTGCTGTACTTCTTGTGTCACTCAACAGATGTGGGGGGAGAACAGATTTCAGGTCCCGCAGATACAAAACGGCATAGTGAGAAATTCTGGTAACGACATCGTTTCTCTTCTCAGTGTAGAGTTTGGAGATTGTCTCCCAATGTTGCAAAAGTACATTTAATTAAAATTGATTGTAAATGCTTACATTACTGTTTTATTTCTTGCTGTAATTGGTTGTCTGTGGTGTAAAATTCCATAATGTTCACCTTATATAATATATACACACATAATGTATCTGCTCAATTGGGAATATTGACACTGAAAACTTCTTCCCTTCCTCTGGCGTGCTATCCAATTTTGCTGAGACATCTGGACCTTTGCTCTGTACTTCTATAGGCTGTGTGTTTGTTTCTGCAATTATTTATGAATATGGTTTACATTACTCGACAGCAGATACTACAGAATAATCTGTAGTAGAAAAAACTGGCATATCTAACTGGAGACATTAACTCAACCTTCAATTATTACCTTTTTGTCCATAAATGAGTTTGCCCTGTAGTCCTATGTGTATGTTTTCAGCTGCACGCCTCTGCATTTCTTAAAAAAAAAAAAAAAAAATGCCAAATTCTTCTTGGCATTATGAAGATTGAAGTAGAGACGCAGCGAAAACATGTAGTGAGTATCTTTCATTAGGCACAACGAATATCGACTCAAGGAAAGCTCTCTATTTACTTGTTCTGCTTCTGAAGAGTTGACTAGAGAAGCCAGTTCAGGGATTAGTTTTATACTGCGCAATTTCTCCTCTGGTCGTTTCTGGTTCTTTTGATGGAACCTATCGTAAAAGCAAAAGCAGTCTGTTGTTCCAGTTTCTGGATGTGGACCTAATATTCTGTCGGTTGCTGAGGATTTTGGGTGCCAGGATTTCATTTTAATGTTGTTGACCCAGTTAAGATGTATCCTTAGTTTTCCATCAGCTGCCAAAGATATGTTCTTTTCATTTGGTTCACATACCCTCCCATCGTGTGGCTGGAAAAATTTTTGCTGTGTGCGATTGTTTAGATGTCTGGCAAGATGTCCAGCAACATCACAAATGTACACGGTGGGGGTGTTTAAAACTGAGCAGGGCATCTCCATGATCCCGAGCAGACTCCTGCCACCATAATGGTGATGCATAATACACCACTCCATGTGTGCATCCCATGTGTAAGACTCCACCTATATTAGAACAAATATGATTGTAAAGAAATTAAATCTATTTAAATTCCAATTAATGATTCAGTACTGTAAGTAATATACATGCCACCTTACCTCCAGCTTTTTTGAGTTTTGCAAACATCTTAGGATAAACAAACATTCTTATACAGGAGAAGTTCCTCAAGCCTGTTTATAATGTCGGAAATGGATCGACTGTCAGACACTCCCAGAATATTGCAGGCTTTAGTCAGGTTTTTTTTTTTAGGCTGATAAAAAGATCAGTTTGCGGACGACACGACTGTGGTGGTTCTCATTAGCAACAATGATGAGACTAACTACAGGAGTGTGGTGGTCAGTGGTGCACAGACAACAATCTCTCCCTGAACGTGGAAAAGACAAAGGAGATTGTGGTCGATTACAGGAGAACATACACCCAACACTCTCCGCTGTCCATCAATGGTGCGATCGTGGAGAGGGTAAGGAGCACCAATTACAGAAAGTGCACATTACGGAAGATCTCTCCCGGTCCACCAACACTGCAGCACTGGCCAAGAAGGCACAACAGCATCTCTACTTTCTCCGAAAGCTGAGAAGAACCAGAGCCCCGCACCTTCTACAGAGGCACCATTGAGAGCATCCTGACCAGCTGCGACCCTGTATGGTTTGGTGCCTGCGGTGTGTCCTGCCGGAAAACACTCCAGCGCATAGTGAGAGCAGCTGAGAAGATAGTTGGTTTCTCTCTCCCTTCCCTCCTGGACATTTACAACACCCGCCTCACAAGAAAAGCTCTCAACATCGCCCGTGACCCTACCCACCCGACTCAGAGCTTCTTTAGCCTGCTACCATCAGGGAGGAGACTAAGGAGTCTCCAAGCCAGGACAAGCAGAGTGAAGGACAGCTTCATCCATCAGGCGATCAGGAAGCTCAACTCCTTTCCAGCTCTGCCTCCCCTGTGCTCTTCGGCCTCTCCCACCGCCCAACAGCAATGTGATTCTGCAAAAAATAAAAAGGAGGATGTTTTCAAACATGTTTTCCAAGTTTTTCTGATGTGCTTTAGTAATTTAGTACAAATAAACATCCCAGTTATAACAATCGACTACTCGCCGAAAGGCCGGTTGTCAGAAACGAACATAAGGTTATGGAAAGAAAGATCCTGTTATAATTATGAAATCCTGAGTTGTAGTCCTGAAAACTAACTACAATTCGGCACACTGGGCAGGCCTTTCCATAAATTGTAATTCCTACATGAAAAAAAAACAAACACATTTCACACTTTTTTTTTTAATTTCACCTATATATATATATAAAATGACTTATATTTCAAAATAGTATGGAATATCCTACCTTTAGTCTGGGAAAAAAACCCATAAGCTATTGCTTGTGTTGTTATTACTAAAGCATTGCTCAGTTCAGGAGGACATGGCCCTGGACAATAAGGACAGTTTACTTCTGTGGGCTCAAAGTTGGGTGAAACGGGCTTTTCTGTTTTAGTTAAATCCAGTGGAAGGTCCTCTGGAATTCTTTTGGAAGTCCACAAGTAGTTGGCCATTGTCAATCACACTACTATTTGTGTATCCTTGATGATTATGCATACCAAGATTTCCACAGAAATTCTACTCTATGCATTTATTTATCCTCTATGCATCTATGCTCCACAGCATTTTTGGCCAAATAAGGATGCTCTTGAAATACATGTACCTATATATACCTGTACTGTATACAACTGATCCTGTTTCTTGAGCCTATACACTGCCAGTGCCATTAACCTGATTTTGTGTCAAATGTTGCAATGGTCCTCGCAAACTTACACCAGTTGTCCTTCTCACCAATGTACACAGAGAAGAATATATATCTGTCAGAGAGACTGTGTTTCCCCCAGAAAACTGGAAACACACTGTCAACTTCATCTCCGTTAGCGCGTTGGTATAGTGCCATACATTCTTCTTGTCTAGATGTTGACATTATTCCTTTTTTCACCATGTCGTTTAAAGACTCAGTGTTCAGTGCTGGAGGTGGAATATACACATGGGCTTTTCTGGTCCTCTAGGTGGTAGAATTTTTTCCCAGGGTTTCCACTTTGAGCAGCTATGCTCATGAAGTCTCTACATTCATCTACTTCACAATCATACAGCTGTGCTGGCAAACACTTTTGCACATGTCCAGGAAGACCACTCCATGAGGATGCTTTGTTGTCACATAGAGTCCATTTTTGGGGTCAATGCACATCATTGGTTCTTCTCCATCATGCTGCTCCTTTTCATGCCTTTTCAAGTTTGAGGGGGTGGTGAAATTAATCCGACAAATACGACAAACCCTTGTTCTTTGTTGGACTTGCTCAGTTGCAACAGAGAAGGTTGTTCCCCATCTGATAATAAAAAGATAAATTCAATTTTAGACTATTTCATTAATAAACCATTATTAAATATTTAAAGAGTTTAACGTGATTGAAGAACATGCTATTTTCATCGGAATTTAAGTAAAATTACTGAGCGTAAACATAGGAGGTTTAAGTTTTTGTTTTGTTTTTAAATGTGTATAAAACTTAAATAAAAATAAGTTATATTTCAGATACCAGTTTAAATTTGTCAGTGTACTCACCAGAAGGGCTTGCTGTCACCATCAAACCTGTTGTGGCAAAACAACAAAAAAAAAAAAAACAATAAATTACATCATACAATACTTACAAATTGGTCAGAGCTACAAATTGTATAATTTAAAATGTACCTACCATGATTTTTTTAAGTGGGATTTAAAATTGCCTGATCTGTTTATTATTTTGGCACATTTAGGGCAATGCCAATGGCTCCTTTGACCACATTTCCGATCTGGGCAGTAGCATGGTATGGAGAACTTGTCTACAAATACAACAGAATGTTTTGTTAACAGTATGTTATTAATATATCTTCTTTATTTACATTTAATAGATTTCTAGGATTTGCAAGACTCAATGTTCATGATATTACTTACTTGTGACACCCTCTTTGAAGTGTATGGCAAATCTTAGATGCTTTACTGAATAATGATTTTTCGAGGGTGTAACTGAAGAAGAGCAGTAACAACAATCATGATCACCTCCAAGATCCAAAAAATCCTCTTTGCTGAGAAACTTAAATAATCTTACTGTAAAATAACAGAAGATAGATGGATTGATTGCACATTGCAATCAATTAATTGTCAGTATGCCATATATTCATTTTCTGAATGGTTCACAGAGATCGACCCCGCTCCTCCCTCCACCCCTAAAAGAACCTTGGCCAATCGATGTACTAGTGTCGTTATACTTACAAATCACAAAGAATTTGCGGTACATTCAAAAGTAATGGTCAATTATATAATGCTTACTGTTTAGAAATGATTTATACTTTTTGGTACATTGATGGCCAACAGATGCGACCTGTGGTGGACACTGTTGCACTACCGCATTACATCTGGTAGGCCAAAAATGTTTCTAGAAATCACTGAACAAAACATTTAATTCTTTAACAAATAAGGATCTGCGGATACACTGAAATCTGTTTCAGAATAAAATATTCATCAAATAATAATGTTAAATATCTTACCTTCCATTGTTGAGTCAAACAAGTGTAAACTATTACAAAAAAAAAAAAAAAAAAAAAAAGACGAAACCAAAGACATCGGCATGAGCTGCTTGTTATATCCATTAAACTTTGCACGTATCAAATTTTATTCTACATATTAAAGTGTCAAATCCTGAAATTACAAATTATCAAATCTGATTACGTCAGATTAAAAAAAAGGGGTAATGTACTTATTCATCGTCGCTGCCTCCAACGTTTTTTATGTCGATGTTAGACCAATCAAATCGCACTGGTCAATACACTTACACCAATTAAATAACTAGCTTACAGGGTACTGGAGGTCACAAAAGGTTACAAAGGTACATTTGGGGGAAGGGTGTCGGCACTTGACTGGTGACTTAAGATATTTGGGGGTGGGGGGTGCGTGTTGAAAGGCCGACTTTTTAACGCAAGACTGTTTAAGTATTTACAGTACTTAGATAAGGGGGAATCAAAAACTGCCCCCCCCAAAAATGCTTTACTGCAAGTTTGAAAAACCCACTCACACCACCTAACACACACACAAATTCTCTGCAAACCACACTCCCCCAATCCCCCCAACCAACATCTTTCCACCTCATCCACCATGACAAATACATCTGATCTGCTTGAACATGGCTCATGAACTTAAAGCAATTGTGTACTGTACAGTGATTAGTGCAGTGGATATAGCATCTGTATTCTCCATTAACCAAAGACCACCATCACATTCCCTTAGTCTGAATACTGTGCTTATAGTAACAGTATTGTCTTTGCTAAATTGTGTTGTTAGCTGCGTCCAAAACCTGAAGAATGGATTGCACTTTGTCAGGCCTCTACCTTCAGACCTATCCAACTTGGGTGTCCCACTTGAAAACTAAGCTCCTGCTGGTATAGCTCTTAAGGTCACTGAGGCACGCAAACCCCCTGACCACAATAATCCCTCAGGGGGAAACAAAAAAATAAAATAAAATATCCTTAATCCAGATTTTATCAAACATAACATTTATCTTAGCTGGATGGTCTATTTTCAAAAATGTTTAACCTAAGGTAAAACTTAATACAGTATAAAATATAACTAGAATATTTACAAAACTGAAAGGTTGTCTTACGAATAATGAATAAAAACTAAGTTAAAGCAGATGGGCCTACTATAGGGGCCAAAATAGAACTTTATTCAAGTTTAAGATTCAAATTACTTTATTAATCCCAGAGGAAAATTGCTTATGCTCAGTTACAGGTGCTCACAGTTGTTAACCAAGAAAGGTAATAAAGAATAAAGGTAATAAATAATAACAATAATCTTAAAAAAAAAAAAAAAAAAAAAAAAAAAGTTCCTAAAACTCAGTAAGTACCATCAGAATATGACTCAAGGCCACTTGTAAGTATTGCACAGTAATCTAGTATTGTTTAAATAAAAGTAAATACAGTGGAACCTCGGATTACGAGCATAATTCGTTCCAGAAGTGGGCTCGTATTCCAAAACACGTAAACCAAATTACGTGCTGTGTATGTGTGAGGCTAGAGTAAGTGGAGACTCTTGCTTTCAGCCCCTCCTGTCTCCCTTTTCTCATCTTACATATTAAAACTTTCTTCTCTCGTTTAAACACACTCACACACATTAACAGAAAGACTGTTGTTCTTATCTAAATTATTAAATCTTCTCCGCTTTTTTTTTTTATGTTGCTCGCGACAGCGTAACAGCTTGTTAATCCATGCTGGTGTAATGATGAGATGGACAAACTCGTCGATACCCGTCCTTTTATTTTCTGCATTGTCAGGTTATAGCTATAAACTTTCAGGTGGATCCTGCACTTAAATCCAAAAAAAAAAAAAAAAAACTACTGAAGAACAAAACTCAGGATCTATATCCTAACTTAAATCTCACATTCGCGTTCACACACACACACACACCGGACTGCATTACTCACAATGCATCTCCCGCACTGGACTACACTTCCGTAAACAGGGGTCATAAATAAAAAAAAAAAAAAAAAAAAGCAATAAACAAACATCGCTAAAGACACTTGTGTGAGCGCAAACTAACAATCACTGCTGTAAAGTTAAACAAAAACAAACGACCCAGCACCTTACCTCTGAAAAGATTTGCGACAGAGTTTCTTCGGAGAGCAGGGTGCGTGTCTCTTGCCTTCATTTCTGTGGGCGTGTGTTTGTGAATGAGGGTTTCACACACACAGCCGGCACAGTGTCTAATTACGCTCGCGCACACACACACAGCGATGAGGAAGAAAATAGATTTTTAACCTCTGTATTGAGAATTTCTTTTGCCTTACTCGCGCGCACACACACGTGTGTTATAAGAAACAGTACACGCGCTGTACACACGCGCTTTCGAACACATAAAATATGTTTCACACACACGTAGTCACAGTGTTATAGTAAATAGTACACGCGTGCACAGATGTTGATTATACCAGTAAGAAACGAGCACTAAGACCCAGGGAAGACGATTCCGCAGCGCAAGAGAGAGAAAAACCGTTGGCTCAGTTGTGATCACGTGACGCTCTGGGTCTAAACAAGAAGCTCATGCGTGAAACATGATACTCCGTGCTCGTAAACCAAGAAAATGCTTGTTTTTCAAGTTAAATTTATTTAAAATCTTTGCTCGTCTTGCAGAACACTCGTAAACCGTGTTACTCGTAATCCGAGGTTCCACTGTACATAAATTGTATCATTTAAAAATTACAATTGTAGCTCTACAGCAAAAAAAATTGAAAATAAAATTATACTTTAAATAAAACATTTATAATAAAAGAAATAAAAAAAAAATAAACTGAAATAAAATCAACACTGTCATCTGCTGGAGCTTTCCAAAGTTCAAAATTTACAAAAGCTTCACTTCTGCTTTTTCTTGAGGCAAAGTCGTAAATGAGCTTTTCATTTGATAAAGCCTTCGATAATTCAGAGTTGATGCTGCCAGACCACTCATGCGCTCTTGGGCCATAGATGAGCGCAAGTACGTTTTGATGAGCTTCATTTAAAAAAAAAAAAAAAAAAACACTCAGCAGAGGTAACAGTTACAGGGAGCGTCACTGATTCATATTAAGAAATATGCGTTTCTTATTATTAATGTCGACAGAATCAAATTTCACAGGATTATGAACGTACCTGAAAGTGGTGCACGGGCTTCATCTTGGGGTTTTCCCCCCCTTTCTCGGCGCCGGACTGTTGATGTCCCTTTCCAGGACCAGGCATATTGTTCAATTATTATAATTTTTGGTCAAAATGGGCAGCTGTAACAGAGGTGAGGGCGCGCTTAGCCTACTTAGCGTTTACCATAAAATGCAACGTACATTTATATTTGTATATGTATATTATTAAAATTTATTTATTATAATATATATATAAAAAAAAAATTCTTAGAGCAGCTGGGATGGTGCCCTCCTGGGAGTTGGTGCACTACGCAGACTGAGTACTCTGCGTATAGGGAGCGGCGGTACTGTATACAACCATAATGTTAAAATTAATTTATATATAAAGGAGTTATTTCCACTCTCTTGCTCTCTTCCTCATAGATCTGATATTAACGTGTTAAATCTTCCCTGCTGCTATCTTCCTGTCTCCTCTTGCATCTGCTCTTAAAGGCGTGAACGCTCCCACGCTCACCATCCCATTCTCTCTCTCTCTCTCCCTCTGTCTCCTTCCCCCTCTCCCCCTAACTCGAGCCAACATCTTGTGATCTGTCTCTGGACGGACACCTTTCCATCTTCCTCTCCTTTGATTCTTTAGGATCTTACCAGGACATTTACACTGGTTCATGTTCTTTGTAGTAACGTACGTCAATGGCACAGGCGTTTGGTCAAACTATAAAAACCCCATCTTTGCTGTTAATAAACAGAGACCTTTCTGACAGACAACGTGTGTGTGTTTGACTGAGTCTCTCCTTCACAACTTTACACATAATGAGTCCCGTAACCGGCTTATACAGCTGTCATGTGACCAACGTATTTAACAGTGAGGAGTCCAGTGGCGTATACAGACGTGAATAGTCGCGTTGAGACCGACGACAGACGGACATATTAGTGGCAGCTGCTGTACTGGTAGCGTGCGAGCGACAGCTGCCAGTGCAATGCGCAATTTGCGGGTACATGTGGAGTGGGAGCTGCCAGTGCCATGCGCACACAGCGGTGACATGTGGAGTGGCATATGCCCGTGGCACAGAAAGATTTTACTCCCTCTCTGAATACCCGCAGCGCAAGAGAGAAAAAAAACGTTGGCTCAGTTGTGAAGCTCGGTGTCATAACAAGAAGCGCATGTGTTACACATGATACTCTGTGCTCGTAAGCCACGACAACGCTCGTTTAAGTAAAAAATTATTAAAAATCTTTAATGCTCCTCTTGTGAAACATTCGTAAACCGCATTACTCGTAATCCGAGGTTCCATTGTACCTGTAACAAATAAATGCTTGAAATTTGTCCAGTCCACCACAGTCACCAGTCAGGCGAACAAGCAAATTGTTATTTTAAAAAATTATAGGTAAAATGTATTATAGGTTATAGAAGGTGAATAGAGTAGGCCAGTTTAGTTAGGCATTCCAAAATCTTACACTCTGCTCCAGCCAGATGCAGTTAATATTGAGGTCAGACTCCGTGTGATGACATCTGGCTTAACATATAAAGTGTACAGACATTGGAGAATATTCATTTTTTTGTACTTCAGCTTAGGAAAGTCCAAAAAAAATTTACATCTGTAAAACTATTACCATCCATACAAAGGTGAATCTTTAGGTACAGTAATCAGGTCAAACTCTAAAAAAGGTTTACACTTACAGTAGACCTGAAGCCCCAGTGTTTTTTGGCACCCTTTAATAAATTTAGGTGAATACATACAGTATTTATGCTACATATGGATACTGTATTAGCTGTACTCTAATCAACATATGAATATATCCACACAGTTCACCGTTTTGAGTGGGAAAATACAAATCACCACATAGCTTTTACTAACAAAAAAATCTGCTCATTATATAATTTCTGATTTTATTTAGCTTTTAAAAAGTGTTAACTAAAACAATGCTTTTGCGCAACGGTTAGAGAGTGCTAAAAACAGACAAGGATATAAAGTGGCTGCCTATTTTTTTCTTGTGTGCTTTCTTCATTAACAACCCTGTTCTGTCTATAATTTGTCCAGTTTGGCCATTACTTAGAGAGAGAATAATGTAAAAAAGCTAAATAAAAATAGCTGAAAATTTAGTATTTACATAGTTCATTTTGTTTAAAACACTCCCTGACTGCTCAGTTAATGTTTAATAAATGTTAAGTTGATAATTTGTTATTAAATCAATTGTTCTGAGCCAAATACAAGAACATGGCTGTCACGAACGGGGTGTACAAGGAGAGAGCCTGGACTAGGGCTAAAGACATGGCAATCAGCTAGACATGGCTTTTAGCTAAACATGGTTAGGGAGCACTTAACCATGGCAGTTAGCTACACATTTATCTAGCTAAGCATGTCTTTAGCCCGACATGCACCAAGCTACACTTACCCAATAGCTCAACACAACACTAGGGAATTGGGGCACAGAAACACAGAGACGGAGGATACCCAGTGGCTAGGCTAGGGGACACTCAAAGGCTAGGCTCACTGGGAAACTAGGGAGGCAGGAAACACAGAAAGGCTAAAGACACAAAGGGGCTATGGCTAGAAGCATGACAGTTAGCACAACATAGATTTTAGCTAAGCACACTCCTAGCCAAACACACCCATCTACTTACCTGCTCTAGCTAAACACACAAGAAAACAGGGGGACAAAAACCACAATACTCACATCACATATAACATGACTGACTCAGCTCCACAAACATAGACAGACAGAACATATACAGAAAACATTGCCAATATGAAAGCCCAAGTCAACACAACTTAAACCAAAATATAAACTAAACACAAACCAAAATACCCACACAAATAACAGTAGTTTAACTAATAATACTCGACCCAGTTTCCCAGACTAAACAGCTATTTATAGATGGACCAATGGCTACCTCGGTCTCAGGTGTACGCTCGCATCACCTGACCGAGGTGCCTTATGGGAAACTGAGTCAGCCAACAAAAACTACAAAGGAAAAACAGCGACCTCTAGTGGTGGTCCCTATGAATGGCCTTGATAATACAGGGTTTTTATTTGAGTTAATACTAAATAGCAGATATCAGATAATAATAACGTAATAAGGTGTTTACATGTTTAATTACTTTTATAAAATACATTAACATTGCAACAATTATTAATCAAAAGTATGCATTGTTTAAACTAAACCAAAATAAAATTTCGACTGTATTTAGAAAATTTTTGTAATGGTTGATTTTAATGCTAACTTGCAAACAATTAATGTGTGGTGCTAAGTTTATCTGGTTATATGCAGTATGAGCATCATCTTATAATTTAATGTGATCTTTACAGACAGAGAAGACGACATATATAGGTAGGTTTTAATAGATCCACAAGTAGTTTACCATCAGCTTTTTCTACACTGTTAAACTCGAATAAGTTGGCAAAACTCAAAAAATTTGAGGCAATTAGTTACATAATTTTTTTAAGTAATGATGTTTCTAGTTTTAAGAGAATGGAACTGTGAGTTTTTCAGTTTGTTGTACTAATTCATATTAATCGTACTGTTGCGTGGGCGGGGCGGCGGCTGACGACCAGCATGCCTTGCGGGAATGTCAGTGTGTTCACCATATTGGGGAAAGGTGTTTTGGTTAGTGGCTTCGGCCCTGTTTGTGTGTGTGTGTGTGTGTGTGTGATGTGTGAAATGTGCTCTGGTTCAGGCTGAAGCTGAATTGGATGTAGGTTCCTGAGTAAAGGTGCTGCTCATGCCATACCTGCTGTGTGCCTAATAAAGTACTCCCAGCCATTGCCTTGGGCAGCAAATAAGCTCACTCGTCTCTCCAGCATTCTTTCCGGCGTAAAAATGCTACATTGGTGTCAGAAGTGGGATGGAGAGTAACGGGTTTGAGCGCACAAAGGAGAACCTTCTGAAAATCCAAGCAGGCCGCCGAGTAGCGGAGCGACTACTCGCACAGAAGAAGCGCTTTCTTACTGTGGGCGCTCGTGGACACCGGCTCCACTGTTTCGCTGCTGCGCTCTGGAGTACTGGGGCAAAGCAAGCGTGTTTGCGGACGGCCTGATTCCGCCTTCAACATCTGCACCGTTGCTGGGGGCTACGTCAAGGTACGGGCGTGTCGCACAGCGCGAGTCCAGGTGGGTGGACGGACTTATTCCCACGGGTTTGTTGTGGGGAATGTCGAGGAGGACTGCGTTTTGGGGTTGGACATTTTGGGTAGATGGGGTGCGGTGCTAAACTTGTCCAGCGGAACTCTGCGTGGTAACTTCGGGGTAGCCAGGTTGCTCGGACCCAAACCACAGCCGGACAGGTTAGCAGCACACACCCGGGGGGCGGAACTTTCGGTAGCAGACCGAGTGGAAAATCTGTGCGCTAACACCGGCGCTTTACCTCGCCGGCCGGGCAGCAAAGCGCGTGGCCGGTACTGCGAGCGAGTGGAGCGCCGTGTCGACGTAGAACCCTCGACGCAGGACGTTCCCCCCGTGCAGTCTTCCAGGCCCTCCGGTGGTGATCAGCCGTCCGAGCCAGCGTGCAGCCGTGTTACTGCGTCACCCAGAGCGTCACCCGCAGTCGCTCCGCCGGTGTCACAGCTGAACTGTGAACCGCTCATCGCCAGGCAGAAGGGCCCCACCCAGCGCTCGCGGGCCCCGCTGCAAGACTTTCGAGTGGGGGCACCTATGGGGCGAATGGACGTGGACACTCACGGCCAGGGGCGAGATTTTGCTGCTGGCGAGCAGGTGTGGGTGTGTTCCTCCGGAAGGAGGAGGAGGGGGCTCTCGGCCGGGCGTGTGTCTCACTGTTTGGGCCCCTGTACGGTAATAGCTCGGCTTTCCGATGTCATCTACTGGGTGCGGTTGGCAGGGCAGGCACGAGTTTTGCTCCATCGGGACCGTCTTGCGCCTTACCAGCCGCACGCCGAGGAAACAGCGAACTCTGTGGAGGCCGGACCGCCTCAGGACTACGTTCGCGTTCATCCCTCACCTGCCAAAGGACGCCGGCGTTCCCACCGCCAGCGCCGACCGCCTCCACGCCTCCGAAACAAAGTTTGTCGTGGTGACCGGGGACGGTCACCGCTCGGGTGGGTGCAGTGTGGCGTGGGCGGGGCGGCGGCTGACGACCAGCATGCCTTGCGGAAATGTCGGTGTGTTCACCATATTGGGGAAAGGTGTTTTGCTTAGTGGCTTCGGCCCTGTTTGTGTGTGTGTGTGTGTGTGTGACGTGTGAAATGTGCTCTGGTTCAGGCTGAAGCTGAATTGGATGTAGGTTCCTGAGTGAAGGTGCTGCTCATGCCATACTTGCTGTGTGCCTAATAAAGTACTCCCAGCATTGGGCAGCATTGGGCCTGTTTGTGTGTGTGTGTGTGTGTGTGACGTGTGAAATGTGCTCTGGTTCAGGCTGAAGCTGAATTGGATGTAGGTTCCTGAGTGAAGGTGCTGCTCATGCCATACCTGCTGTGTGCCTAATAAAGTACTCCCAGCATTGGGCAGCAAATAAACTCACTCGTCTCTCCAGCATTCTTTCCGGCGAAAAAACGCTACAGTACTTTACTTGCATTATCGAGTAGCCTACAGTAACTCATACTATTTAATAGCAATTATATATATTTTTTAGTTGTTGTAAATCAAATACAGTGGAACCCCGGATTACAAGTAACGCGGTTTACGAGTGTTCCGCAAGACGAACGAAGATTTGTAATAATTTTTTACTTAAAAAACAAACCCTTGTCGTAAAAACTGTAAAAAGTTACAACGCTGTCGTGGTTTACGAGCACCGAGTATCATGTGTAACGCATGCGCTTCTTGTTTTGTTTCTTGTTTCACAACTGAGCCAACGGTTTTTCTCTCTCTCGCGCTGCGGGTATTCATCTCCCCTGCTGGGTCTTAGTGCTTGTCTCTTACTGGTATAATCAACATCTGCGTGTGTGTGTTTTTCTTTCTCTTCCGCTGCAGAGTGTGTGTGTTATGTGTGTGCGCGCATATTTTGACACCGCGCCGGTCACACACACACATGCTCTTTCTCTCTTGCCTTTACTGTGTGTCAGTGTTTGAGTGTGTGTGTTTTTCTTTCTCTTGCGCTGCAGAGTGTGTGTGTTATGTGTGTGCGCGCATAATTTGACACCGCGCGGGTCACACACAAACACACACACGCTCTCTTTCTCTCTCGCCTTTACTGTGTGTCAGTGTTTGAGTGTGTGTGTTATGTGTGTGTGTGTTTTTCTTTCTCTTGCGCTGCAGTGTGTGTGTATGTGTGTGTGTGTTTTTTTTCTCTTGCACTGCAGTGTGCGTGTGTAATTCGACACCACGCAGGTTCGCACACACTCTCTCTCGTCGTTAGTGTGTGTCAGTGTTTGAGTGTGTGTGTTATGTGTGTGTGCGCGCACGTAATTTGACACCGTGCCGGTTCACTCTCTCTCTCGCTTTTAATGTGTTTGTGTGTGTGTATGTGTGTGTGTGTGAAACAGAAAGGGGGTGCTTTACTCACACACAACCGGCACGTTGTCAAATTACGCTCGTGCACACACATAACACACACTCAGCAGTGCAGGAGAGAGAAAAACACACACACAGCGCCTGTGCGCATAAATGGAAACACTTATCTGTCGGGATTTTAATTTTTACTTTTTTTAAGGTAACGTGCAGGTTAATTTGTTTTATTTTTTATTTATATTTTGTGTTAATTATTTTTATGGATAAATTTTTTTGTGCTGAGGAACAAATAATTTTAATTTCCATTATTTCTTATGGGAAAATGTGCTTTGATTTACGAGTGTTTTGGAATACGAGCCCGCTTCCGGAACGAATTATGCTCGTAATCCGAGGTTCCACTGTAAATTGTTGCTGGTCTTTTAGCTGCTCCCGGGCAATGGGTCGCTACAGCAGACAATCCGGTCCGCACACAAGATTGGCACAGGTTTTACGCCAAATGCCCTTCCTGACACAACCCTCCCATTTTATCCAGTCTTGGGACAGGCACTTCAACCCGTTGTTAGGAATAAAACTCGGCCCTTTTGCATAGCAGGCGAAAGACTTACCACTGAGCCACCAGTGCCCTATTACCCTGGTGCCGTCAGACACAAAATCGCTAGTCTGAAAGATTTTAAGTTAATAGAACTTTAAGGTGACAGTTATTGTTACTTAAGTACTTACAGAAACTTAGAATATCAAATTTGTTCAGCTAACTTAGTGGTTCTCAAACATTTTCCGTCATTCACCACTTAAGGTGGTGGGTGAATTTTCATGCCCCCCTTGGTAACAAAATAATAACGAAATCGGCCAAGTTTACTATTTATTGAAATATTAATTTCTAAACAAATAAGATCAAATAACACCAAGTTCAAAACACTTGCAATTTGTTATAACAGGCTTACTTTGTCACTTATCTAGAGCTTTCTTTCAAAGAAGTTGAGTGGCTTATTAAAGTGACTGGGGTGTGTTGTCTTTAAGTGTCTTCATAATTTGTTGGATCTCAGTTTAAGACACAAAACACACACGAGTCTCTCCTCTGCCCCACCATCCCTACCGTGAATCCCAGCGCAACATAGGCTTTGTCATGTTTTCCTTTCGGCTGGCTTTTTGGTTGATTAGTGCTGAATCACCTGCTTTTTTGTGGTCCATGTACAGTAACAAATGTATCCATTGACGTTATTATGCTCACTACATACAGTACGCTACTGACCCGGTTTGTGACGGCAATAGAGGTTAGTTTGATATTCGCATATTCGCATCTCCGAATTCAATAGCTGCGTAAATAAACCCACAAATAAGGTGCCCACGTATATTTCCTCTTTACGTTGTCTTTAAACTACATCCGCCTTAAATTATACATGTTCAAAAGCATAAACACCATTACTTCTACGGCGCAATGAATGATTTAGGGATCATCGCAAAATGCCGCACACCAACAAAAAGTGTAAAACGATATTGATCTTACCTTCTGTACAGCGCCTGAAGGATCAAAAAGCAACTTTGTTGCCACACTGGAAACTAGAAATGCCAGACTAGTGTCACATCTGGGCCACCTCAGTCCTGGGGAGTAAGATCGGGCTCACCGGATTACTGAGCCGTGGCCTTTTGTCTCCCCCTAGTGTGTCTGTGTCGGTACTGTTTCCCCATTCATTTAATCAAACACTAAACAAATATCACCTGTGTCTACCTCCTGTGTCACGCTATTTAACCCAGCCGAACCCATACCACCTCGTCTGGTCACTGATGTGCACGTTATGTTTGTGTCTCACCACTTTGTGTATTTTTTCTCTCTCTCAGGACTGAGTGGCGTCTGCAGGAGGTGGCGGTTGAAAGGAAAGGACTTGCATTAAGGTTATACGTATGCTTTTTTTGGAAAGTAATTCCAAGTAGTGATTTCTCTCCCATAAAAGAAGGGAGTACTCGCATTCTCAAGTGCGCTTTACACAGCCCCCTGCAGACCCAGCCTGGGAACAAGGTCGCTGAGTCAATTAGTTTTCATTTTGCCTTTCATTTTGAGTTTGTGCTTTTGTGTTCATTGTTTTCAAAATAAACCTCTGTTCATTCTAACAACCTGCACCTGCGTTCGCCTCCTCTCTATGGAAGACATGACAACTAGTACTGCCTGATAAAACTATTTTTGATAATATTATAATTAATAAATAATTTTTGATAATATTAATTTTTAATAAAAATAAACTACATATATAACACCTAATGTTTCCCTATATATTAGTATTATTATTGTTATATTATTATCGTTATTGTTGCACTATGGTTCCACTTTTTCTCTGATGTTATTTTAATCTACTTGTATTAATGATCCATTTCTTTGCGTGTGATTGTTTAGTTTCGAGTGTCCGATCTTTATTGTCAATAAAGAAAAGCATGAATTAGAATAGGTACTTTGAGCATTAGGGTTTACAGTGTAAATTTACTAAACTTAGACCAAGGAAACATGTCTATCTGAGAAACAAATGTATAAGTGTTTAAAATGAAAGTGTTAAATTTGAGAAATAAGTCATTGAGAGAGAAAAAATCTGAAAAAGAGGTAAATCAAGATGACTGCTAAATGAAGTGCACATGGATTTGACTTTTTAATAAGATGCTGTTTCAGTATGAGAATATCAGTGATTTTGTGATTGAAAACACTTATACAAGACACTAATACATGTTCCCATATTGTTGAAAATCAGAACAGTGTAGCACTGAGACCGGGGAGTGTGGAACACTCAATATGGAACAACATCCCATAAGATGCATTTTTTTAAAAACAGATAGTAAAAGCTAGGGCGAGGAGCTTATTAATCTCTAGTAAACAGAACATTAGGAACATTTTAACAGAATTGATCAAAATAGTTAATACTGTGAAATTGGACAGTGACAGGTCGCCCACAGTGGCAGTGATGCAGATACACATCATGTCTACTATTTACATTGCCAATATATATTAATTTTAGCTGATGTTCCAATAAACCTGGGCCCGTATTTACTACGCGTCTCAGAGTAGAAAATCACTACTAAATTGCAAAAAATAAAAAAATTCTTAGAGTGATGTAATTTTGGTCCTACGTTTGAGAGTAAATGAGCAATTTATTAACATTCATAAAATAGGTAATCACTCCCATCTTCATTAATGATATGGGAGCTCTGAAGGTGTCCTTACTGGTTAGGTGTAGCGAGGAAATAGCATTCAGGCTGAGATGCACAAGGAGGAGAGATGTTTTAGTGACACGGAGTGACATGGAGCTCATAATTGATACGTATGAAAAAATGTTTTATCTTTTTTTGGTGTTTGGGTCAGAAGTAATAAATCATACTTCGCTCTTACAGCACCGTAGATCATGCGTAGATCCATTGCCCCTTTAAAATGTGTTAACATAGACTATTCCTTAAAAGATATATTAAATAAAGTTATTTATATTAAAATTTTATATATTTATGTTAATTTAATAAAGTGTATATTGCTTTTTTTGGTTGTTTTTTTTAGATGGTCTTTTATAAGCAGCACTTCTTTAACAATTTTAACAATATAGCGCTTTTACCAATTGTCATTGTCGCAAAGCAGCTTTACACAATCAAAATAATTATTTAAGTTTGTATGGAATGTGAATGTGTATGAATTAAAATGATCAGACACGGTGTACCCCATAGGTGCAAGGTGCTGTTGCTGGACTCATGTTATGTCCATCATCCAATGTCCTTCAAACCAACTACACTCCTCTTGGGTACACACACAGGTGATATTGATGCTTTTTTCATAACTGCCGCTATTCACTTTTTATCTGTAGAGCCAAGAGTAGGGCAAATTTCCATTAACACTCTCATCCTTTCTCCGGTTTCTTTTTTTTTTTCTCGAAATAATTTCGATCAGATTGTGATAGATCTATTAGGGCTTGAAACAATTATGATGGAAGCAGCCTGATTAGGATTACGTCATGCAGCCGAATCACGTGTCTATAAGTTTTATCCATGTGCATAAACCCCCACTCAACTGCCTCAGATTTTACCATTTCGCTTCGTCCCCAACCGCGGTGAAGTTGGTTTGACGTTGGACGTTGGATATTCGAGCTCTGGCCTCGAGATTTCCAATTCGTAGCGGAGATTCGTTAACAGAGTCCTCCACAGGTATGTCATCAGGACCAACAGCCTTTTTACTCATCCTCTTCAACACCCTTCTCACCTCACTTTTACTAATATTTGCTACTTCCTGTTCCACAACAGTCACCTCTTCTACTCTTTGTTCTTTTTCGTTTTCCTCATTCATCAACTCCTTAAAGTACTCCTTCCATCTTCCCATCACCCTCCTGGCATCTGTCAGTACATTTTCATCTCTATC
Organism: Clarias gariepinus; assembly: GCF_024256425.1. Classification (NCBI taxonomy): domain Eukaryota; kingdom Metazoa; phylum Chordata; class Actinopteri; order Siluriformes; family Clariidae; genus Clarias; species Clarias gariepinus. The sequence continues at coordinate 35,608,421 of NC_071101.1, read as the reverse complement.
TTTAATCACTCTAACCTGCTGCACATCCTTCCCAACTCTATCTCTCTGCCGCGCCAACCTGTACAGATCCACCTCTCCCTCCTTACTGTCCAGCCTAGCATACAAGTCTTCATATGCTCTTTGTTTGGCCTTTGCCACCTCTACCTTTAACTTACGCTGCATCTCTCAGTACTCCTGTCTAGTCTCTTCAGTCTTCTCAGTGTCCCACTTCTTCTTAGCTCGCCTCTTTCCCTGTATATACTCCTGGACTTCCTTATTCCACCACCAAGTCTCCTTGTCCACTTTTCCCTTACCTGATGATACACCAAGTACCCTCTTACCTGCCTCCTTGATATTGGCTGTAGTTGTCCAGTCAACTGAAAGCACCTCCTGACCACCCATAGCCTGTCTTAACTCCTCCCTAAAGACTACACAACATTCTTCCTTTCTTAGCTTCCACCACTTTGTCCTCTGCTCTGCCTTTGTCCTCTTCACCTTCCTCACCATCAGGGTTATTTTACACACCACCATTCTGTTTTGTCTGACTACACTCTCCCCTACCAATACTTTGCAGTCACTGATCTCTTTCCGATTACAACGTTGACACAGGATGTAGTCTACCTGAGTGCTTCTGCCTCCACTCTTATATGTCAGCCTATGTTCCTGTATTTACTACTGCCATTTCCATTCTCTTTGCAAAGTCCACCACCCTCTACATTCCAGACTTGGGACTGGCACAAGAAGACACTGGATTGCAAATTCCAAAATAACTGACTTCCTGTAGAGTAGAGCCTACGACATGCAATGCAAAAGTTGTTTAGCTCAATGAGATCTACAAACCCGATTCCAAAAAGTTGGGACACTGTACAAATTGTTAATAAAAACAGAATGCAATGATGTGGATTTTGTGGGTTTCAAATTTCAATGCAACAATACAACATCATGGTTGCGTAGGAGAAGGATCCAGGTACTGAAATAGCCAGCCTGCAGTCCAGGTCTTTCACCCATAGAAAACATTTGGTGCATCATAAAGAGAAAGATGTGACAAAGAAGACCTAAGCCAGTTGAACAAATAGAAGCCTGTATTAGACAAGACTGGAACAACATTCCTATTCCTAAACTTGAGCAACTTGTCTCCTCAGTCCCCAGACGTTTGCAGACTGTTATAGAAAGAAGAGGGGATTCCACACAGTGGTAAAAATGGCCTTGTCCCAACTTTTTAAAGATGTGTTGATGCCATGAAATTTGTCAGGCTTCCGGCCTTGACCCTTACGCACAGAGATTGTTCCAAACTCCCTGAATCTTTGGATGATATTATGCACTGTAGATGATGATAACTTCAAATTCATTGCGATTTTTCTCTGAGAAACGACTTTCCGATATTTTTCAGTGCAGCATTGGGGAAATTGGTGATCCTCTGCCCATCTTGACTTCTGAGAGACACTGCCACTCTAAGAGGCTCTTTTTATACTCAATCATGTTGCCAATTGACGTATAAGTTGCAAATTGGTCCTCCAGCTGTTCTTGGTGAAGGTGTGGCTTGATCCACCGACCATCTGATCAGTACTTCAGTTTTGTATGCCTGCAAGTTCCATTATACAGTACAGATGAACCAGCCCTGGTTGCTACTGAAGAAGTTGTGCAAGTACTGCTTGACTACATGTCATTTGCTATAGCCAAAAGAGTGGGCACATCACTATGAAAAGGTTAATCACTGCTACTGAAAAAAGAGCTGGAAGGTATTGAAAGTAAAATGCAGAATTATTAAATATTAATTATTAATAAATATGCAAAGTGATAATATTGACCAAAAAAAGTTTGTGCCCTCTGCAGGACAAGTAGACACAGATTTTAGAATAGATTTTGAGGCAATAGGTCACATGACCTGGAAGGTATTTAAGTAAAATGCAGAATTATTACATATTAATTATTAATCAAAAATGAAAAGTGATAATATTGACAAAAAAAGGTTGTGCCCTCTGCAGGACAAGTGGACACACATTTTGAAATAGATTGTGAAGCAATAATTCGTTTATTTATTTTAAATATCAATGTTTATAATATTAATATTATCCGTATTTCAGTCGGACAGTAATTTGCAGACGATCCCTAACTCGCGCAGTAGGCGACTTGCTTTCGCCGGACTCTTGTTAGCGAATCTTTGCTACAAATCTGGTCGCCGGAGCTCGAATATCCAACGTCCAACGTCAAACCAACTTCACCGCGGTTCTTCACCATTTGAAACTACGAAGACCTTCCAAAACAACACCCACTATAATGTGGAGCCTACTTTGTGGCACTCATTGTTGTAAACAGAGACGTCACTTTCATTCCTATGAGCAGTGTTAATTTTGTAAAATAATCATCCCTGAAAGTTAGAGTCGGAAACTTCATAAACACCTTTTGGGAAATATTTTCAATCGGCTTTGATTTTTTTTTACGGTGCCTGAATTCCCGCATCTCCATCATGTCTAAATAACACCACTAGGGCGAACTCTTAAGCCGTGAACAATCCGGGTTTGGTCTTAATGTGTGTTTCAGTCATGTAAATCTTCATTAACAGAAGGTGCTGCAGATGCTGCACCCTGATCAGTAAAATAAGGGTGATTAAATGACAAGCCTTACATGTAAAAAAAAAATATATATATATATATGTTTTAGGTGACATGTTCCAGTCGTGCACTTGTAACAGAGGTGGTGATTTCAGCTAGAGACAGGATGTGTTGCAAGCATGCGTGACACAGAAGCTCAGTTTCCTTTGCTGTAAGTGAGCCGCCACGGGCGTTCGATTTCAGCAGCAGAAGCAGCAGCAACTCCAGCGCATGCACCATGGGGACTGTTTTACTCGGAATATTTTTTCTCTTAAAAGAAGCCCTTTGCATGGCAGAGTACAACTTTCCCGGTGTGATCAGACACATGGCTGTGGGGAACGGTAAGGTGTTCGTTGTTACCGACTCTAGGCTGCACCAGATGCGGCACAGTCTCTCAGAGGAAAAGTTTAGAGAGATCTCAAACAGCTCGCACTCGAACGCAGTTAGCATCCTGTTACCCTTCGAGGCGAATAGAACCCTGATAATCTGTGGGACCGCGGAGTGTGGCTACTGCGAGGTGCTGGATATAAACGACATTACCCAATCTATCTACCGGGAGATTAATCTACCGCTTGTACCACGTGTAAACGAATCATATGTCGCGTTCCTTGTCAATTATTCTGCAGTTAATGGCACCTACATGCTGGTAGGGAGAGAGAATGAGAATGAGAAACAAAAGGATGGGTGTGTAATTGATGGCGAAGTGAATTTGCGCAACACTCTCCAAACTCAGCCTGGTGACATTTTCTCTAAAACAGGCAGTGTTGATAATGCCAACATTAAAGTTCCTCAAAATGTTTACTGGGTTGACGGTTTCCAGGCATCGTCACAGTCATACCTTTTCGCCAACAAGATTGTCAAAAGCAAAGTAAAGGTGTTTTTCTTAAAGCTGAAAAACGAACAGGACAAATCAGCTATGATGAGAACTCTGGAAGTTGCAGCTTTACTCTGCTGTGAGGACAAAACTCGCCACAAACTTGTCTCCTCTGGCTTTATCTCTACTGAGACCTCTGTTTTATGGATGGGAATATTCACTGCAGAAGATCCACACCACCCTGAGAACACTGCACTGGCTATTTTCAACATTACTGCGATCCAAACAGAGCGTTGTTCAAATGTGAAAGATATCCCATGGGACAGTCAGGTTTGCAATACTTAGAAAGTTGTCATAAACTGTTTAAAGCATGCTGGCATAGACCTGTTTATAATTAAAAATTTATGTAAGTAATAACTTTTATGTAATTTAGATCATGTAATGTTATTACAACTGTTTGTCTGGTTTCTGTAATACAAGATGACAGCAAAACCATTGGCTGTGGTATTTAAACACAATTCAATGACATCTGTGGCAGCAAAAAGAAAAGGGTCTTGGACTGGGATATACATTGGAACTGCCAATGGGCAACTGATAAAGGTCTGATTTTCTCTCTCTCTCTCTCTCTCTCTCTCTCTCTCTCTCTCTGTTTCATGTATGACTAATGGTAAAACTACAAGGACCAGACAACACTAGGAGACCATTTTTGCACAAGCAAATAATTTTTGAACAATTGAAGACCATGATAAATAAATAAATTAATACATACATTTTAGCAAACTTACATTTTCATCAGGAAGAAAACAGCACATTTTCTAAGTTTTTTATTATCAGTAGCAATTCTTTTATAGTTTAAATATGCTTACATCTGTCTAGAATATAATGTACACACTTTCCTGTCCACACTGGTGACATGCAAATAAAATTTTATAGTGACGGTCAAATGCCATATGCTAAAATTCCCATAATAATTCCAAACTTTGTTTTATATGTGATATTACAGTTTGTGCTGGACACAGATTACAAATCTGGTTGTCCCAAAGTGCTGTACAGAGCTGATGATGACAGGATGGTGTTTCCCAAAATTCTTTTTGACCCAGTGGATCATAATTATATCTATATAGCTTTGAGAAATCAGGTAAGTTGAAACTGATCAGAAGTGTGCCAGTACATATGGATTTATAAAATGAAACCAGGACAGGTCATTAATTCTATTAAATATATTTTACACACATTGATGGATATACTGTATGATTTACAAATAAAGTCGATTTAACATTCTGTGTGTTCAATGTAAAAGTTAACTCCTAATACCAATAAAACCCATAACAGAAATTTAAGCTTTGTGTTGTTTTGTGTGTGCGTGCGTGCGTGTGTATGTGTGTGCTCCTGTTTTGTAGATTAAACGTGTTGCAGTGGCTGAGTGTGGTATGTATAGCACTATGACAGCCTGCATTGGCAGCATGGACCCTTTCTGTGGGTGGTGCGGAAACACAAGAAGGTAATTTTCTCCTCTGCGGGTAACTTTCTCACCTAATCTCTCACTTTATAAACATTTATGTTCGTTGTTCATTTTTTTAAAAGCTTTTTTTCGTTTGCTCGTACTCAGACTGGCTCATGTGCTTATGTCACCACCCTGCTGCAGTGTAACCATACTGTGGTAAAAAGCACATATTGCACAAAATGAAATAGTCATATTTAGGGACACCTGTGCAGTTATGCAGTTACTCAATTATTCAGTCAAATGGCAGTGGTGTGAAGAACAAAATATTGAGTCTTCTCAGTGTTGGTAAAAGAGGTCATGGGGAAAAAACTGTGGTGAACAGAGAAGCATCTCAGCATGCACAAAACATCAGACATTATGGGTTGCAAAAATCAGAGGTTATCATGGGCACAGATGGATCTGAACAGCTGAACAGCTTAAATTAATATTTAGAAATCACCTGGTCGTTTCCAACCTGTGCCCATGATAACCTCTGATTTTTACAACCCATAATGTATTCACATGGTATTCACATAATTAATCCTCTCACAGTATTGGATAAGGCATGTTTATTCCTTTTCTCCTATTTAATTTGTCACAGCTTATAACCATCACCTTGTAAAGTTTGTTGTCTCTGTCTCAAAAAAAGTGATGTTATTACACCATATGGTACTAAAAATGGTCAGTAAAAGGTGTGCACATAGTAACCTGCAGGCATCACAGATGAGCAGGTTGTGCAGAATGTTGGTGAAAAAAGTCAGCACATGTTGTCTGTTGTTTTTTTACCGAGGAAAATCAACCATTTCCATAATTTATAGCATAAATTCTGTGCAATACAAGATCTAACACTTATCAGCAATAAACACAATGAGGCAAAAACAAAAACTGGCAAAACAATTACAGTATATCGGACACTGTTGTTTACCTATAAATATGTTGTAGATTTTCTTATATATAACCTGGTGCTTTTTTTTTATTAGCACAAGAGTTCTCACCAGCATGGTGCCACATAATGCAGCCAAGTGACCAAACAGTGGAAAAGAGACTTTTAATGTTGGATTTAGAGTTTATTTATTTTTATAATGATTACTGGACTGAGAGGAAACTGGGAAGTTATAATAAGGCTTGTTAAGATATGTGAAATATGAGAGAAAGATTTTGGGCAGGACGACCCATTACTTGATTATAAATAGTAGGGTTTCATATTTGTCTATTTTTCCCTTCTAGATGCTCTATGCAGGAGCAGTGTCCAGGGACACCTTGGATATCCATGTCTCACGATTCTTTTAAAAAAAAGCTGATGTCCTTTCAAGTGGCTAATTTGACCTCTAGAGAGGTAAATGTTATTGAAATATCAAAATAGTTTATGTTTGGGAAGATGCACATTGTTTATCCTTCTGCTTATCCTTCTCTTTTTTAAATTATCATTGTTGATCTTTCTTAGATCAATCTGAATCTACAGTTACACTTGAATCCTACAGAAAGTCTTCACTTAGCATGTACATTTAAGGCAGGGGGTGTGGATCTGTGTAATGGCTCTAGCTCTGTTACACACGGTCCCAAATGCTCCTGCAGTTTCCCTGAAAAGCACCTGTCTTTTGATGGTCAGTTTTTTCACAGTATTTTTCAGATTGATGTAATTCATATTCCATTGTATATGCTTAGAAAATAAATTATGATTATTGTGTAGAATAAATCAATTTTGGTTAACAATAGATAACTTTGTTCCACTTCCTCAGGTCTCAAAGTTACAGTAATCGTCACTGTCAGTAATCAGACCCTTACAGAGAACCTGACACTGAGGAGCTGCCCAAACATCACTCAGTAAAAAGATTCCTCATTTAAAACTCAGTAACCAAGAATCTATTACTACAGGATGTCAAAAGTCTCCATACATAGGGCCATTTAATACTTTTTAACAAACTGTAACTTTATTTAAAAAGTTTTTTGTAAATTTATATCTAAAACATGATTGTAAACACACACACAGGGTGGTATATCCCACTCATGATGAACTTGTGATCACACATCTGGTCTTATGGTTGTTATTACCCCTTGAATGCATACCTTTAATTATCTTTAATGCTGTGAATGCCATGGAATATAAAAATAATTTTAATACATAAAATAATTTACAATTGCGTACTAGTACTGTTCCTACTAACACTACAAATAATAATAATCATAATAATAATAATACATTTTGGAAGACATTTTAAAAAGATTACAATCTTTTGGCACATTTAGTAGAACAGGCATTGTCAGGAAGTGTCTGGCAGATTTTTTTTTTGGTTTGGTTATCTCAAACAATGCTTTTCAGGATCTAAATATGTATAAGCCCCTTAATTACAAAGGTCTATGCATAAAACAAGTTCAGACTTAATTAAATCTAAATCAAGGAGAATGTTTTTTATAAAAAATCTCATGCTCATGCTTGTAGCCTATCAAAAACATTGGTATTAAAACTGTTATTCTGAAGGTATCTGGGCCATCCTACCAGACTGTATGAAACATACAACAATCAATGCCTGAAACTGAACGTCAACTAACAGCAGTCATTTTCTGTTAATTGATCAGTACAACTGTTGTTTAGTTGTGTGTCTACTAATTGTTCTGTGATAAAAATAGATACTGCCATGTATGATATTCTTGATCAGGCCATCAGTCATGTGTTTGATTTAGTATAATGTGTATTTTACCATTTAGGTGTGCAGTCTGTGTCTCAGCTGGATGTAATTGGCAGAGCCAGACATGCAGCTGGGCTCCTGAAAATGCACTCTTCAGACTAAAACAGGTGAGTCTATGGATTGTACTTAGCTACATATAGCATACAATTGAGACATGACACATACATCTCACTAATGTCTAGATTATTTTTGGTTACTTTAGGTGAAATATTCTGTATATGCTTTTTATAGGCTGTTCAAGTTTTTCTCACTTTTTTTGAAAAAAACATTTTGATTATTATTACTGCAACTATCTGACTAATAGAAAACTAACACACTTTAATCTTTTGTGTTATTTAAGATACTATTTATTTTTAGTCTTATTATTTTATTCCTATTATTTTTCATTCATTTTCTTTCATTATAGTCGCAACACTCACTTGGGTCATTGTCTGCTTCAATAAACGTTATAACTTATACCTGTGTTTTGTAATGTCTTCACTATTTGTGTTTGTATCTATCATGTGTTAGTTGCTTTTCTTTGTGTGTACTGAGAAAATTCACTGTCTTTTCTTATTTCCTGTTTTTTATGTTTCCTTAAATGTAGTTACTTATATTTAGTGCAGTTCTGTTTTGTTTTGTTTTTTGTTAGTTTTTTAAGTTAAAACCTTTTTGGCCCTTATAAAAGATCTAAAAATATTTATCATATATATTTTTTTATTAAACAAAAACAAATCACTAATGCCCGAAAAAAATCTGCATTAATGCACAAGCACCTCACATGGTTGTTTCTAATTTACATTTTGTTCCTGTTTTTATTGTTCACTAATTTAGTGGTGTGCTGTGCACAGCTAAATGTAATTCTGACCACAGTCAGTTAAGTACAATTAAATATAGTGAACTAAAAGTGAGCTAAAATCATCTATATATTCCACACATATCTACACATGTACTATTGTGTTTCGATTAATCTCTTATAATAAAACTCAAAGCCATTTCTCTGCTGGATATTGGAGTCACTCATACACAGAAGTTACATCTGCCAAAATAAGCCAGACATTTTGAACCCATTGCACATTCCAGTCAGTCTTTATGCACACACATTTACACATTATAGCATGACATAAGAGGAATTTTAAGTATTTGAACTATCTGTATTGTTTTAAAGATGGGAGAAAATAGGAGAAATCAGAGGAACACTGCACAGACACAGGGAGAGCATGCAAAACTCAGACTCAGACCAAAGCTCAGAATCAGAATCAGAAGGAGTTTTATTGCCAAGTACACTTGGACATATAAGGAATTTGTTTTAGTGACAGAGCTTCCAGAACAAAACAAATGACAAAACAAAACAGCAGGACACACACACAAAAAAAGGGTGACATCAAACGGAGTAGGGAGTGAGATTCTTTTAAATAAGTTACATAAATATCTGTGGTATTACACAGAATATTGCACAGTGGTATTTCTCACAATATTGCACATATATTTATTGACAGTGAGAAGAATGTTTAGCTGTTCATGAGGTGAAGGGCTAACTGTTCTATTTATTTACATTATTTTAAATCAGATTTGCAGTGTATATGTGCCATTTGCAGGAAACTCTATTAATGTAGTGATATATTTGCAACACAGTCTGTAAAATTTTTATTTCAATGCTGTACATAAATTTTCACATTTCCCATTGATATACAATATCATCCTGACCTGTCCTGTCCTGTCATATGTTTTGGGCTTAATATCTAAATAATTCTAAATAAGTATTTTGAAAATTATATATTTACATTTACAGTTGGTTTGAGCTATTTTCAACTAAATGATTTAATTAGTTTCTTCATCTTCTTTATCTTCTTTCAGTTAATCATGATGTCTTTTTTAGAAAATCATTTACCATAGAAGTTTAGTATAAGACATTAGAGGTATCATAAGTATTAATACTGAAAACCATTAAAATACATCTCCATCCCCTTTGCAGGATAAATGCAGTGAGTCCTCTAAATTAGGCAACATGGTAAGTTATATATGGAACTGATTACACAGCTTTAGCGGAAATATGATTTCTGTTGGTAAGGGGGAAGTCAAGAGATGTGAAAGAGGAATTGAGTTTGTGTTCATCTGACCTTTTAAAGATTTTAAAGCTTTCACAAGGCATTTTTTTGGGGAAGGAGCTTAGTATCCTGATTAATGCCTTCAGTATTGGATAAGTTATTTGATATTGATTAGAATGGGATTTTGTGGTCTTATGTGAAATAATTTTCCATTCATATACTGAACATTCCCAACACTGAAATTTCACACATTTTATGTTTATGTATACATTTCTTTTGGTAGGTAACTTATAGTTTTTACTTTTTTTATATCAACTGTAATTTTAAGACAATTAATAGAAGACAGGTTACTTCACTATATCAGGGCCACCATTATGAGTGTCTCAGATAATAGCTATAAAACCTGCCATGCAAGGAAAACCCTTACTCAAAGACTGATATGAAAGCTTGAGGATAGCATTGTAGAAGAATGTTCTTTGGTCAGACAAAACAAAAGTTTAACTGTTAGGCTGTAATGAATAAATGCGCTGTATTGAGAATAAGGGGTAAAGGTTTTAATCTGAAGAACACCATCTGAACCTAGTGGTGATAGTAGAAGCAGTATCATGTTGTGGGGCCATTAGCTACAGTAGAAAAAGGAACTGGTTTCCTTCAGAGAATAGATCACATCATGGTGCAGGAGGATTATCTAGAAATTGTAATGTAACATCTCAGGACATTAAACAAAAAGGTAAAAATTTAAGGTCACAATTCAGTCCAAAATACTAAGAAAACCTTTAAAGTTAAAACAGAATGGTTTTAAGACAGCAAAGTATTGGACTGACCATCACAAAGCCTTGAGAAGCCTTGAGAAAATTTGTACGCTAAACTGGGAGAGTATATCTGAGAAAGGAGGCTCGCAAGTTATACTTGTTCTGTCAAAGCCAAAGTAATTATTTACTTTCAGATGCTTGTGAAAAGTACAGTTTAATTTGGTTTAGTTTAACTTTTGACCCAATGAAAATCCAATATAAATTCTAATTAAAATATACAGTACAGGCCAAAAGTTTCACCTTCACTCATTCAATGTGTTTTCTTTATTTTCATGACTATTTACATTAATAGATTCTCACTGAAGGCATCAAAACTATGAATGAACACATGTGGAGTTATGTACTTAACAAAAAAAGGTGAAATAACTGAAAACATGTTTTATATTCTAGTTTCTTCAAAATAGCCACCCTTTGCTCTGATTACTGCTTTGCACACTTTTGGCATTCTCTCGATAAGCTTCAAGAGATAGTCACCTGAAATGGTTTCCAACAGTCCTGAAGAAGTTCCCAGAGGTGTTTAGCACTTGTTGGCCCCTTTGCCTTCACTCTGCGTTTCATCTCACCCCAAGCCATCTCAATTGGGACTGTAAAGACCTTTTTTTTGTTAAGTACATAAATCCACATGTGTTCATTCATAGTTTTAATGCCTTCAGTGAGAATCTACCAATGTAAATGGTCATGAAAATAAAGAAAACACTGACAGATAGATGAGAAGGTGTGTCCAAACTTTTGGCCTGTACTGTATATTTTTTATTTCACTAATGTTTTTTGTCTTTGTTAGCCAGAGATTCTGTCCCTGCAGCCTAGTGAAGTTTCCTTTCATGGCACAAACAATGCTGTGATAACAGGGAAAAATCTGGATCTGGTTGTGAAAGTTCGCTTCGAAGGTTTTATGGCCTGCAGTTTTACGGAGTAACTACCTTATTTATGTTATTTTTTATATAAATTACTAAATGTCTTTTGTTCATATGTTTGTAAACAGATTTGATATGTTCTGTTAATCTACTCTTCCCAGGACACCAGTGTTGGAGCGCTTTAATGACACACTAAAGTTCCATATTCCCAGTGGAAACAAAGAAACTGTGAGGGTGTGTGTGGTGACAGAAGATGGACGTTGTCACAGCAATGCTAGTGTTACGTATGGCTCCCAGCCCATCTGTACTGGATTGCATCCTGGAGTCACCTGGTCCAGGTAGAACACAGATAAACAACAATACATTACTTAACTTTTTATAAAATTATATATATATATATATATATATATATATATATAATAATACAGTGAAACCTCAGATTGCGAGTAACACGGTTTGCAAGTGTTCCGCAAGACGAGCAAAGATTTTTAATACATTTTGACTTTACGAATTAACAAGTTTTAGTTTACGACTACACGTTTTAGTTTACGAGTATCATGTATCACGCATGCGCTTCTTGTTCTGATGCCAAGCGTTATGTGATCACAACAAAGTCAAGGTTTTTTCTTTCTCTTGTGCTGCGGAATTGTGGGTAATTGTCTTCCCTTCTTGGTGCACGTCTCCTACTGGTATAACTAACACCCATGCGCGTGTGTACTGTTTACTATAACACTGACCACATGTGTGCATAAAACATATTTTGTTTTGTGGTCTGTATGCATGTGTGTACAGCGCGTAATAAATAAAGCAAAAGCAAGTCTCATTAGAGAGGTTAAAAATCCATTCTTTCTCTCTGCTCAAGGCTCAGTCTGTTCTTTGTGTCTGTGTGTGCGCGTCATTGGACAAGGTGCCACACACACACACAGCCCCCCCCCCTACTTTCACCCTTACAGACACACACACAGACACACACACACTCTTTCTCTCTGCTTAACAGAAACACTGCTCTCTCGCGATTCTTTTTAAATCAAATTCAAATTTTATTTGTCGCATACACAGTCATACACAGTACGATATGCAGTGAAATGCTTAGACAACTGCTCGTGACCTTAAAATAAAAGACTATGAATAAGAAATATATTTTTTATTCATGAAAAATAAAATAACAGGTAAATTTAACTAGAAAGAATAAAATAAAATATAAAATTAAAGTTTAAATAAAATAACTGTATAACAAAAATATACAATCTAAAAAATATATGAAGAAATATAGAACAAAAAGAAAACAGCTGTATAAAGTAGGTATGCATTTATGTCATTTTTGTGGAATGAAGTTAAAATAAATGGTAAAAAAGAAAATGTTAATGTCCAGGGTTGTGCAATCCACATATTTAAAGTGTCTTGTGCAGTGCAAATATGCTTAAAGTGATTTATTTAAAGTGGCTTGTGATAGAGTGATTTAACTAATGACCACGAAGTGTAGTTGTGCAGTGGCTACTAGTGTAAACGATTGTCCAGAATGTCCAAAGTGAGTGTAAAAAAACATATGAATGAGTCAGTACTGTGTGGTGTACTGATTAAGAGACCGTATCGCCTGTGGGAAGAAGTTTCTTCTCAGTCTCTCTGTGTTGGCCTTCAGGGAGCGGAATCGCTTTCCTGACCTTAAAAGAGAGAACAGTCCATTGTTGGGATGGCTGAGGTCCTTCACAATCTTCCTGGCCTTGGTCCAGCACCGGTGAGGATGATGTGCTCTGCTGATCGTAACACCCTCTGTAGAGCTCGTCTGTCCTGCATGGTGCTGTTCCCGAACCAGGTTAAGATGTTTCTCGTCATGATGCTCTTTATGGTGCAGGAGTTAAAGTTCCTGAGCACCTTGAAGGGCAGTCTGATGTCTCTCAAGCGTCTGAGGTGGTAGAGATGCTCTCTGGCTTATCCAGAGCGACCTACAAAAAGTGCTTTAAAGTTTACATCATTGGATACATACTTACACTGGGTTAACTAGGTTAATAACTAAGTGCCATTAGTCCAACACAACTGGGAAGAGGTTTTTTTTTTGGGGGGGGGGTAGGGTAGTTCAAGTACTGGAGAAACAGATGCGTTTTGAGTCATCGTTTAAAGATAGTCAAAGTCTCAGCTGTACGGACATCTAGAGGAAGTTCATTCCACCACCTAGGTGCCAGAACAGAAAAGAGCCTGGATGAATGCCGCCCTCGATCCCTGAGAGATGGTGGAATGAGGCAAGCAGTGCTGGAGGATCGGAGGGAACGTGGTGCAGTGCGTGGTGTGATTAGAGCAGAGAGGTAAATGGGTGCTGGGCCATTTTTAGCTTTGTAGGCAAGCATCAGCGTTTGAATTTAATGCCGGCAGCTACAGGAAGCCAGTGCAGGGAGCGGAGGAGTGGTGTGGTGTGGGACAACTAGGGAAGGTTAAAAACGAGACGTGCTGCTGCATTCTGGATCTGTTGCATGGGACGAATCGTGGACAGAGGCAGGCCTGCCAGGAGTGAGTTGCAGTAGTCCAGTCTTGAAATAACAAGGGACTGAACAAGCACCTGAGTAGCCTGTGAAAAAAGAAATGGGCAAATTCTTCTGATATTGTAAAGAAGAAATCTACAAGAGCGAGTAAGGTTAGCGATGTGTGGGGAAAATGACAAATGATTGTCCACGGTTACCCCAAGATTGCGGGCACTGGTTGAAGGAGTGATTTGGTTGTTGTCCAGGGATATCACAAGGTCTTGACATGGAGGTGAGTCACAAGGGATAAACAACAGTTCTGTTTTACTGAGATTGAGCTTCAGCTGATGAGCAGCCATCCAGGATGAGATGTCTGCCAGACATGCTGAGATCCGGGTGGAAACCTGAGTGTCAGAGGGAGGAAAGAAGAGAGTAAGTTGGGTGTCATCTGCATAACAATGGTATGAAAATCCATGCGATGAGATGACCTTACCAAGAGACCGGGTATAGAGGGAGAACAGAAGATGACGAAGTACTGAGCCCTGCGGGACACCAGTAGAGAGTCTACGTGGGGCAGATGTAGATCCCCTCCATATGACCTCATATGACCTATCTTCTAGGTAAGAAGCAAACCATTGCCACGCTGTTCCACAAATTCCAAGGCTTGTAAGAATAGATAATAGAATCTTGTGGTTCACCGTGTCACTTGTGGTTCACCGTGATAGAATCTTGTCTTTTTCACCATGGTGTTGATGTGACAGGACCATGACAGGTCCTGCGTGATGTGAACACCGAGGTAAAGGTAAAGTGCAGGTTAATTTGTTTTATGTTTACTTTATAGCAGTGATTCCCCGTTAGTGTGTTACTCAATTAGGATTTCTTGTTTATTTTTTTGATTAAACAATGTTTCTGTTGTCTGCGCACGTGTGTGTGTAACTATGTGTAACTATGTAAGACGAGAAAGGGGAGGGGAGCTTACTTTAGATTCATACACACACATACACACACATACAGTGCGCCCACAAATGGAAGCACTTATTTTTTGAGGGGGGCTGTGGAACGAATAATTTGAGTTTCCATTATTTCTTATAGGAAAATCTGATTTGGTTTACAAGTGTTTTTGAATATGAGCCCACTTCCTGAATGAATTATGCTTGTAATTTAAGGTTCCACTGTATATATAGTATTGTCTACTTGTCTACTATGAGAGACAAAATGAGAAAAAAATCCAGAACTTGCACAATTGGTGGCTGACTAAATATTTTTTTGCTCCACTGTGATATATATATATTATTATTATTATTATTATTTTTTTTTTTATTATATTTATTTAAAAAAACATTTGAACCTCAATGTTTATGTTTAGAAACCAAAAACTTTGAAAACAATTTTGTATTTTAATGGGATTCTCATAATTAGTCTTAATTTGGCATTTTCATTTTTCATTTATTCATAAATGAAACCAGAAATACAAAAAATAATGAGAAATTGACTTCATGAGCCAACATGACAATAAAATAAAATTAAAACAATTAAAAAACATATATAAATAAAAATAAAAACAAGGTCACATGCCAGGGCAGAATCTTATGGTGCTGTGATTGTGTGGCCTGTGTGAAGTTGAAGAAGTTAGTTACTTCCTGAAAACACTACTGTTAGCACTGATCAATTTTACTTTAGTGGTTAATTCTAAATGTATATATAACTGGATCTGTGAACAGTGATTTTTACTTCATGTAGTTTAGCCTTTTTAGAATCCACTTTATTCTGTCATACTGCACTGATTGTCTGCAGATTATATGGTATCTCTGCTGTCACTCTCCTATAACTGAAAAAAATATTGTTTCTCTATCAATCAGTGGTGAGAGGAAGATTCAAGTGTTGGGAAACAATTTAGAATTTGTGGATGCAGTCAACATTCACACATCTTCCAAGAAGATCATTCTCAACTCAAGCAGCAAGGTATAAAATACACAATGAATACTGCAAATCAATGGCCTTATATCTAACATAAAAAAAGAAAATTCAATAGAAGTATGCAGGTAGCCAGAACTCTCAGGATTAATTTAAATTGATAAATATATACTGAATATATACTATAGCTATGAAAACATATTTAATATTGATTATTTTAAAATATTAAGCCTTATATCACATAGATTTGGTTTCAGATATGATTTTTTTTTTATTACTGAATACCTTTTAAACATTAATAGTTATATAGTTTATTGTCAAAAGACTGTGAAACTTCCTTAAAGTCTTCAAAACAGAGGAGATTGTTTATTTTCAAAATTTTTATTCTTTTTAAATTCAAAAGAGAAATGGAGACAGCATGAGGCAGTGCATATAGCTGCTTTACAATTAAATTTTATACGTATAGTGCCTTAATGATAGACATTGTTGCAAAGAAGCTATACAGAAATAAGTAAATTAATTAAGTAATTTTTATTTATATAGACCTTCTCATGACAAGTGTTACAAAGCGAATATCAATCAAAAATCAATCACAAATAAAAGACAATAAAGATACTGTTAAATAGTAAAACTAATCTAAAATATATTATTAAAGCTCAAATTTAAATTGAACTAAGATAAAAAAAAATACAAAACTAATATATACAGTCATGTTCAAAAGTTAGTGCCCCTCTTTTAATTCTATGTGTTTTTGTCTATAAAAATTGTATGATCATTGCATGTCTTAGTATTAGGCAAATACAACCTTAGAAAAACAACATATAAAATTTCTGACTATGTCATTATTTATTTAACAAAAATTAGGCCAAAAAAAAAAAAAAATGACGTGGGCAATACGCTGAACCACCCCCTCCCCCAAACTATTTGTTTATTATTTTTAAAATTGTGCTGTAATGAGCTTTACCATTTACCATGTTCAGTAAGGCCTGTCGGGTCTGAGATGTTACTCTTGTGTTTTATTTTTTGTACTTCTTTGAGCATTGCACGGTCTGACCTTGAGGTGAATGTGCTGTGACGTCCACTCCTGGAATTTTGAACGCCAAATTGTTTGGAAATTGTTTTATATCCCTTCCCAGATTGATGTGCAACAGCAATTGCTTCTCTAACATGTCAGATATCTTTCCCTCTTGGCATTGCATTAATACACACCTGAATGCCCCAGACCAGAAACCTGGCAAAACCTTTTCTCATATAGAGGTCTGCACATCTGCTGATGATCAGTTAATCTAGGGCTGATAATTAGCAGCATCTGGCTGCCACTTACCCTCTTAAATCCTGTGCGTAAGGGGGCACTTAGTATTTCCCACATGTTGTTTTCTTTTTGGCATCACTTTTGTTAAATGAGTAGTGGCAAAGTGAAAACCAGTTTAAAAAGCATAGTCACCTTTTTATTTTAAGCCTCGTGGGAGGAACTACTATTTAAATTTTAAGATCTCAGCAACTTAAAAAACGTCTGTAGAAGGAAAACCACTTTAGAGCAGACCCAGAGTTACCAATCCATTTACTAAATCTTTCAACCAAGGTACAATGGTCTACTGTATTAAGTGCCTCACTGAGGTCCAGCAGAACTAGCACTGAACATCCTCATACAGGATATTGTGTATATATTGTTGATATCTTGACATCAGCAAGTTATTTTGACACTACCTTTCTAAAATCCTTGCTACCAGAGGAAGTTTGGTCTTTAATGTTGAAGCAAAAATGGGTGAGTATTGCACTTTTTCAAAAGTGATTGTACAACGCTTGTTTAAAAAGAGCAGCAACACGAAAATATATCATTTAGGAATTATCTATCAAGACCACATACTGACCATCAGAAGTAAACACATTTCAAAAAATGAATGAGGGTACAGCATCAAGAACAAGAAGAATTTTTCAGTCTGCTGACCACTTCAGACAAACCTTCAAAAGTGATGGATAAGAAATGGAGCAGAATGAAAATGTTTTTACTAATATTTATGCATGTCCAAATCATAATGAAACACTGCAGAGAGATAGTTTATTAGGCAAGATCAATAACCTGGTGGTTAATGATGGGAAAACCCTATTTAAATGTCAGATCAAGACAGTGTTTTTTACAAAGAATAAACTAAAATAATAATAATAATAATAATAATAAAATATTATATATGCTGGCCTTGATAATTTGTGAGTCAAATGGAGAACAATTCAATGTTCACACTCCGAGTGGAAAAACATTTTAAAACACAGAAGCAAGACTCAACTTCAGCCTGAACATCTTGGTGTACATTTTAATGGATAATCATGAGGACAGACCTGGGACTGCTTTTGCAAGGTTTCTATTACAAAATGTAAAAATTCAGTTTTTACCCGATAAAGTGGTAGTAGGTCATTTAGGTCATTTATCACTAAATATTTGGTTGTTATGGAACAGGCATTCAGCAATGCAATCTAAAGAAGGGACATGTTCCAGGCATTAGCAGTCACAGGCATGTAAGGTGATTATCTTACATTGAACAGCAGGGAAAATGGAAAATCAGAAATTTTCTTCCAAAGTGCAGAGGAAATCATCCTATGTGACAGCCAGATCCACTAAGGTGAAATTAAACAGAAACAGGTGGCATCCAAAGCGGCAACCTGGTCCTCTGAACATATAGCCTGGTCAATAGTCACATTTTTTTTTTTTTTTAACTAGCTGCACCTAAACACATAGGTAGCAGTTTCTATTCACATTATTGTTTTTTACATCCTTCTAGGTCTTTTGGTTTTACTCTCTTAACCAGAAAGAGTTAGGAGATTTTGGGCCATTCAGTGTATCTCTTAGTGTGGTGAACTCAACAGTGGTCTGTGCAGGTAATCTCTCCTACCATTTAGATCCAGAATTCACCAACTTCACTACCTCTAATGTGGACAATGAAGTGCAGGTGACCATACAGGTAAGAGGGAATTCCAGATTTTTATTTTAAATGCACAGACTATAACACTAATACAAAAACTTGTCTTCTTTTTTTCAACCTTGCTAGAAACAGATGTATTCAATAATTATTTGTACAATTTAAAAATCATTAAAAAAAAAATTGAATTCATGGAAATTTCATAAATTCATAAAATGTTAGTATCCTACTCATACCAAAGTATGTGTATACTGGTGAAGAAAAAAAATCTAATTAAGTTTTAACCTTTAACTAATGTAAACCATGACTTTATATAATAATAATAATAATAATAAAAGAAGAATTAATGAATGTATGACTTTCTTTTTGATATGCAAATTGTACTGCCAAGTTTCAATTATGTACAATTACGTATTTTCCTTATGTTTAAAACATTAAGCAAACATCCTTATCCAGCACTCACTTTATACGTTTAATATAATACAGTTCTATGCAAAAGTCTTGAATCATCCCTAATTTCTTCATAATAAATTGAATTAAATTGTGTAGATTAAATTATTTAAAAAATTTACCTTTTATTATGATATAAGGTTGTAAGTTACAATATGAAAATTGGTTGTTTATTTTTATTTACTTGTTACTGCTCCTACTGTAGTTACCTAGTGCATTGGTTTGGGCTGGGCATGCACGAAATTATTTGTTTTGTGTTTTGATCATTCTTGTGGAATAGTACTATTAACATCATCTCCAAGGAATTGTGTTGCTCCCTCACTTGTTATTACATCTACTTTCCCTTTTTAGAAAAAGGAAGACAGATTAAATCTGAGCCAAGAAGAGCTAAAGGTGTGGGCCTTACAGGAAGAAAAAGAGTTCGAGTGTAAAATAGAGAGCATTAAGCCCAGTGTTGTGATCTGTAAGATTTCAAGAGATAAGCATGGAGAAATTAAGGTGGACTCACTCAGGGTATGCCTTTATTTGAACTGTTATGCAATCCTGATTTTAATTTTGAAACTTTGAAAAAACACTGCCCAATAGTGATGCTTTGTTTTGCTTTGTTCTATTTTCTTTTCTTTCTTTTTTTTTCTTTCTTTTTTCTGTAGATTGAGCTTACCAGTGTTACCCAAATTGTATTGATGACAGAGAGCAGTATAAAGTATATGTATACACTTGTTGCATTAATCATTCTGCTGCTTCTTGGTGCTGTTGGTGAGTAGGGCCAGCTTGCTATTTATATGTTTAATTTATTTTTCGCCCCTCCAGGTTCTGGGTTTGATTCCCTGTGTGTGTGTGTTTGCATGTTTTTCTCATGCTTCGTGGGTTTTATCTGTGTACTCCGGTTTCTTTCCACAGTCCAAAGACATGCAGATTATGCTAATTGACATTCACAAGTTGCCCATAGTGTGTAATTGTGTGTGTGTGTGTGTGTGTGTGTGTGTGTGTGTGTGTGTGTGTGTTTGTGCCCTGCGATGGATAAGCACCCCATCCTGGGCGTACCAAGTCTCCAGGGCCTCTGCAACCCTGTACACAGGATAAAGCGATATAGAAGATTAGTGAGTAAGTGAGTACTTGGTCACTATTATGCTTAATATATCTTTTTTTGGGTAGCTGGAATATTTATCCATCGTAAGAGCCAGCGGCAGATGAATGCACAAATGAATGAGCGCCTGGAAATGCTGGAGAATGAAATTAGAAATGAGATTAGACAAGGTAAATCCCACTTATAACACCCTTTATACTGTAGCTATATACAGTAGTTCTGGGTTTTTAGCAGCTTAAAACAGTACTAGCTATTTTCTAAAATATTGAGCAAGTATTTTGTGGTAAAATAGTTTTTATTTTACTACAACCTTTTTTGTTTTGTAAAAGCTTGATATAACTAGAAGAAGGCACTTAAAGCTTTCTTGACATGCTAAACAATGAAAAATAAACTAAAAAACTTTTTTAATTAAAAGTGCTGACTTTCTGTTTTATACAGGATTCGTGGATTTGCAGACAGAGAGTTCAGATCTGGTCGAAAATGTTGGCGCAATACCTTACCTAGATTATAAACATTTTGCTTTAAAAATATTATTTCCTGAGGTTTGTGCAGCCTGATTTTCTAATGTGTCACTTAAATATGTCTTTTTGCTTGAAAGATTCTGTGTGGGTTGTGTGTATGGGATTTAATTAGTATATGCTACTTTATTTTTAGGGTGGCCCTTTAGCAAATCAAATGATCAGAGAAATTGGCCAGGTGAGAAAATGTTGCCTATAAAGTTGATTTAGTACAGTCAAACATGAAACATGATCGTTTTGTTCAATGGCAGCTCGGAAAAATGTATTGCTGTAGTTTATATATAAACCTTGCAGAGGTGATTTCCTGTGTGTGTAAAAAAAAAGTCATGTTGCAGTATGAGTCATCTCATATGTTATGGTTGAATTTTTGTAGATAACTCGACTAAAGAAACAGTTTTAATTCTCTAAAAGCACTGTGTCTTTTGTTATAAATGTTTATGTACCTTTGTGTTATGATATGTTGTAATTATGATGATATGTCTTTCACTTAAAATGATTTCTGCCTCTGTTTAAACAAGATAAGAGGGTCAATACTAGTCTACTCAATCTACCCAATCTGTTTTTACGGGATTAGGCAACACTTGGGTTCTGTAGCAGTTTGTAACTGGTCCTGTTTATAAGTACTAAATATAATAACTTTTATAATGTAAATAAAAATACATGTGTTGGTTGGACATGTGTTCTGATCAGGATGCCATGAAGGCAGAGATGGATGAGAGATGCCAAGCTTTCTTTGCATTGATTCGAGATCCGACATTCCTCACATGCTTTGTTCATGCTCTGGAGGAGCAGAGGACCTTCAGCATAAAGGACAAGTGAGTTTGACAGCTCAGGCCACATGAGACCCAAAAAGGAAGCTTACTGAAGTGGAAAAAAAGTAGACATATTATTCCCCCTTCTCTTGCAATGACCGTTGAGCTTGATCCTGTTGTTGTCCAAATGAACTTGGATTAAAAGTGTCTTTCCTTTTCAGGTTTAGGTAATATGATATAAATTATACATTTAAGCAAACTGAATTAATGTACTTGCCACTATTTGCATTTAAAAAAATGCACCAAAATAGTGAGAGACAAAAAGCAAGGATGTATGTTTTCTTTTGTATCTCCCTGATCAGAATATATAATGTACCATAAAATCTAATATAAACATTAGAGCTAATAAGCACCTTTAAATTTTGTTCTGCCACTGTTTGGTTGAGATGTTACTCTTTGTGATTTCATTACCTGTTTTCTTCTTAGGTGTACAGTGGCATCGCTGTTGACTGTAAGCCTGCATAGTGACCTGCCATACCTCACCCTTCTAATGGAGGAGTTACTCCAGAGTCTAATGGATCAGCCCAGCAATGCTCAGCCCAAGCTTCTGCTGCGTCGAACAGAGTCTATTGTTGAAAAACTTCTTACAAATTGGATGTCCATCTGCCTCTATGGCTTTCTTAGAGTCAGTTTATACTTTCTATGACACTTCTGTATATCTGCTTCATTAGTTAGTTTTTAATTGACAGGTTTTTTTTTTGCTCTACTTGTCTATTAGATTGACAAGTAATGCTAGAAACTGATATGTGTGCTCTTTTGTGATCTTTTCACAGGAGTCAGTTGGTCAGCCACTGTTTCTGATGATATCAGCTCTAAACCAGCAGATTTCTAAAGGGCCAGTAGATGCGGTCACAGAGAAGGCTCTTTACACACTAAATGAAGACTGGCTTCTGTGGCAGGCTCAGGGATTCAACTTCAGCCCGCTGGTTTGCTTGTTTCTTTATTTCAATTAAATTTTATTTGCATATTGCTAATAACAATGGACATTGTTACAAAGAACCAGAAATCCCTGATATAAGTTAAAAAATTATACATTTATAACTTTATCAGTGTCCCTAGTGAGCATTCCAGAAACAACTTGAGGCAGAAAACCTGAGAACAAGCAAACTCAAAAGGCAACCCATTCTTATTTGTGTGATACCAGATGCATTACCATCAATAGATCCTTGTCTGCTCTCGACATGTGTGAATGTGCACATGTATAACAGGAAATGCGTTTCAGTAACCATAAAGTCCATTTTGTTGAGGTTGCCAAACGTTTACTCATGGCAAACGTTTACTCATGGCAAAAAGTACAAAACTATTTGTGGCAATTTCAGTCCTAAAGCTGTTCAAGCTATTTATGTTTTATTTCACACATTTGTTATGAATCCTTGCTTTTTGTCTCTCACTATTTTGGTGCATTTTTGTAAATGCAAATAGTTGCAAGTGTAACCACTCACATTTTGAATCACTAATGAATAGGAGTATGCAAAATAGAGAAAAAGGCAAGAATTACATTAAAAGCTCATTAGTCTGTAGTGGGATGACACAGGCAGTGACTTGCCTTGTTTAAAGAACTTTTTTGATCAGAAAACTCTAATTTTTGCCTTTTTTGTTTCTGACCACACAATGATAAGGCCAACATAAGGAATACCATGCATTGCAATTTCAAAGGCAGCACAGTGTTGTAGTGGTTAGTACTGCAACCTTTCACCTCTAGGGTTGAGAGTTCGATTCCTATCCTTGGTCTTTGTACACAAAACTTGCATGCAATCCCCATGCTTGGTAGGTTTCCTCCCACATGCCAAACACATGCAGATTACACATTCAAATTTCCTGTTTTGTGTGTGTGCCCTGCGATGGATTGGCACCTTGTCCAGTGTGTACCCGCGCATTGTGCCAAAAGCCCTCAACAGGATAAGTGGTATTCCAAAAAGACGGGGTATTTCCAAAAAGACCACAGTAATACAGTAGAACCTTGGTTTATGAGAATAATTCTTTCCGGGCTCTTTTTGCAAAATATTTGATTAACACCAGATCAAAGAATTTTCGTAAGAAATAATAAAAACTCAAATTATTTGTTCCACAGCCCCAAAACATAAATATATAAAAAATAATTCACACAAAATATTGAGTGAAAATAAAACAAATTAACCTGCACTTTGCCTTTTAAAAAAAGTAAAAATATATCCCTGTTTATGCATGCAGGTGCTGTGTGTGTATGTGTGTGTGTGAATCTAAAGTAAGCTCCCCTCTCCCCCTTCTCGTCTTACACAGTTACCCTTCCTCTACCCTTTTCTGAAACACTGTTTTATCTAAAAAATAAACAAATAAAAAAGAAATCTCTCTAATGACACTAGATTAAACGACACACTAACGGGATCACTGCTGTAAAGTAAAAATAAAACAAATTAACCTGCACTTTACCTTGAAAAGAATTGCGACAAAGCAGTGTTTTTGTGTAGAGCAGAGAGAAAGAGTGTGTGTGTGTGTCTGCGTGTCTGTGAAGGCGAAAGTAGGAGGGGTCTGTGTGTGTATGTGTGTGTGTGTGGCACGATGTCCAATGATGCGCGCACACAGACACAAAGAGCAGGCTGATACAGAGAGAGAAAATGGATCTTGCTTTTGCTTTACACGCGCGCTGTACACACACGCATACAGAAACAAAATAAAATATGTTTTACGCACACACACATGGTCACAGTGTTATGGTAAACAGTACACACGTGCACAGATGTTGATTATACCAGTGAGAGACGCGCACTAAGACCCAACAGGGGAGACAATTACCCACAATTCTGCAGCACAAGAGAGAGAAAAATGGCTCAGTTGTGATCACGTAACGCTCAGCATCAAAACAATAAGCGCATGCGTGATACATGATACTCGGTACTCGTAAAAAAAATCTTGTTAGTTTTCCAAGTCAAAATTAATAAAAATCTTTGCTCGTCTTGCGGAACACTCGCAAACCACGTTATTTGCAATCCAAGGTTTCACTGAAGTAGTTTCAAGCTAGCATAGGTGTAATGTGGGAAATAGATGTAGCCATTGTATACCTTAGATTTGAATAATGTTGTCATTTATGAAATTGTAACAGTGCAACCCTTTTTGTACGGGCTGCACCATAAAGCACAGACAATAATAATTTATTCTATAAAATTAAGTAAGTAATTTATTTAGAATAAATAGGGTAGGAAAAGGATTAAAAGGAGGGAGGAAGAAATAAATGGGACTGACTGAAGGTCTGTGGGCATTTTCCCCCTAGCATGTGGGCACAGGCTGGTAAGCGGTGGCGGCGGGCAGAGTGTAGTGATGGGAAGTTTGAATCATTTTAGTGACTCGGTTCTTTAAATCTCGTTTATCAAAATAATTGAATCTTTTTTTGCTGGGCTTCTTTTCCTGGTTGGGAAAGTGGAGCCCTGACGTGTAACCTCTTAGCGGCCTTTTCATTCTCGGCGGCAAGGTAACGGAAATACGGCTCCACGCAAGAGTTGAAGAGCCACGTGAGCATCGGCAGTGAGCTTGCTGTTGTCCCTATCGCGGAGATCAAAGACGCATTACCTTCGAATGTTCTCACAGTTGGAGTTCCTTTTTGCTTTGTTGTGTTACAGAGAATAATTATACATCATCCTCCCAAAATTTGTTCACTGACATTTGCTTTTATGTGATGGGGAGCAGGTAAACAGTAAATGTTGAATTCACTTGTCTAGTCGGACAAGTTCTGAGAATTTCCTCTTGCCCTGACCAATAGTCCACTTGAACATAACATGACTTTTTCAGTTCAACTAAATAAAAAACTACATTTTTCTTATCTCACTTGCTTATTTTAATCTGTTTACGTGAGACTGATAAACAACTAAAAATGTACAAATAAACATTCCTGATAAAAAATAAATAAATATGTGACTAATATAGCCTCCCTTCTTTTTAGCCTTACATTTATCTAGTCTATGTTTCTTGATTTGTTACCTTTTTGTGCAGCGGCACCCATGGCTGCCCAGACCCTGTTCAGAGAGTTGTACTGTTTTCCTTCAACACAAATATCCTATTTAAAAAGTCCCACAAGATCTTAATGGAATTTAGATTAGATGAGAAAGGGGGCCATGTCATTATTCTTTTATCTTCATGACCTTTACTGGCTAGCCATGCAGTGAAGTACTTTAATTTATGTGATGGAGCATTGTCCTGTATAAATGTCATGGTTTCTTAAAAGATGCAGACTTTCTGTACCACTGATTGAAGAAAGTGTTTTATAAAAGCTGGCAGTAAGTTTGGGAGTTTATTTTAAGTCCATCTTCAACTTGAAAACTTTTAACTAGTTTATTTTTAATAATACCAGCCCATACCAGTACTCTACCTCCACCTTATTGGCTTCTCAGTCAAAGTGGAGCTCTGTGCTCCTTACTGATCCAGCCACATGCCCATACATCTGGTTCATCAATAGTCACTCTCGTCTCATTGTCCATACAACCATTGATATTCGGATACAACCAATATCTTCAGATATTCGTGGTCCAATCTTGATGTTTCAACTTCTATGTCTTGTTCTGTGGTGGTTGGGCTTTCAGGCAATAAAAATCTAGGCCAATGTCATTTCCATAAAAAAAGGTATATTTTGGACTGTTTTCTTTTTTAAGAATGGAGTGGACAAGGTATCAGCATTACTGTTATCTTGCAAGTCACAGCACGAGAAAACGTACAAGAGAAAATATTATCATTTAAAAGCGGGATCTCAGCCTTCATGACATTGTCGCCATAAAATTAACTTCTTAATAGTAATGAAATTTTACATCAGCATATTTGCACTTGCCCAATTGAAAAACTACTTTTGTGAAAAAATAAAATAAAATTAGTTGTCTTGTTTTACATGCCAATTTTGTGGCTGTTCTGGACAACCGTTAGTGTTATTTCTTTCGTGGCCACACACAATGTGTACGTTAAGTGTTAGTAAGGGCCGGCTACACTAACAGTATACAGTTTTGGAATCATGGAGGTTGGGTTCCTTTTTAAGCCTGGTTCTTGACTTTGGTGCTTTGTCTCTTCTTCATTTTTAAAATCACAATTTTAAACTGTTAATAAGTTTTGAATAAATAAAATAGAACTCAATTTATATGCAGGTGCATCTCTAAATTTTAACTAATAGTGATTTAAACTCACTAAATTTGAATATCATCAACAAGTTAATTTATTTAAGTGGTTCAATTCAAAAAGTAAAGTTCATATATTATATAGATTCATTATACATAGAATGATATATTCCAGGTATTTATTTCTTTTAATTTACAAAAATGCAGAAATTAGAATATTAAACCTCAAAAAATTAGAGTACAGTGGAACCTCAGATTGCGAGTAACACGGTTTGAGATTTGACAGCAAGACTTTGCTAGATTTTTTATAAATTTTTACTTGAAAAAACAATTTTATCTAAAAAACCAAGTCTTGGTTTACAAGTACCATGTATCATTAATAATTTTTTTCTTTCTCTTGAGCTGCAGAATTGTGGGTAATTGTCTTCCCTGCTCGTTCTTGGTGCGCGTCTCTTACTGGTATAATCAACATCCGTGCACGGGTGTACAGTTTACTATAACACTGTGACCACGTGTGTGGTGTAAAACATATTTTATTTTGTGTTTGTATGTGTGTGTGTACAGCATGCATGTACTGTTTGTTATAACACGTGTGTGTGCTCACGTGTAAACTAAAAGAAAGTCTCATTAGAGAGGTTAAAGATCCATTTTCTCTCTATGTATCAGAATGCCGTTAGGTGTTCCTTTTCAGTCAATTCACTTGGTACAACACCGTGTCCTGGCTGAAGCCACCTTTATTCACGCCGTAAAAGGCAGGCTGTAAACACCTTTTCCGTAGAGTTTTCTAGGTGCTGCTAGTTAACTCTACATTTTACTTTACAAGACTGCGCTTAAAATCAGCTTTACTGCTTTTGTTGGTGTTAGCGACAACAGCCTCATTTTGGTGAGTCGTCTACCCGCGGAGCACTGACTTTTAAGTTCACTGTCAGTCAGAACATTAGCGACATCTCAGTTTAGTTGGCTTCTGTTTAGCTGTGCTAACAGCGCTAGCTGGCATGCGCATGGAAGCTAATGTGGCAAAGAAGAGGTCCGCTGTTCGCCCCTGTCCTCAGGAGTGCGGCTTCTCCTTGCCAGAGAAGGACCAGCACGAATCGTGCCCCGTCTGTCTGGGAATTCTCCATGCTAGGAGAGGTCTAGCTGAGCCCGAGTCATGTGCGTTTTGTTGCCAGCTCCGGCGCTCAACGCTGGAAAGACGGGTCACGTTCGTGGAAAGGATCCTGGGGAGAAATACAGTCGCTCAGCAGGACCCCCTCCTTTCCGAATTAGCAGTCCCAGCTTCGCCTGTGCCTGCTGACGAGGAATTTTCGTCAGAAGTCCCCGCACTTAGCTGGGCGGACCAGATGGAGTATCTCGAGGGGTCGGAGGACCGTGGGCTCTCCTACAGCGCTGGCCAGCAGCCAGGCACCGAGCAGCATGCTTTCGAGGATGATGACGTGCTCGACATCGGCCTAGAGATGCATGGCTTGTCGGAGGACTCCGCTGCTACTGCGTTAGCCGCTCGGGACGACACATTTTTTGCTCTCTACCGCCGAGCGGCCGAGAAGCTGGAGGTGGAGTGGCCCTCCCCGCAGTCGGCTTAAAAACCGTCAAGGTTTGCGGGATTTTTTCTTCCTCCTGAACCGACAACCGTTAAAAACTGCTTCATAGAGCAAGCCGCTGTCGACCCGTGTATCAGCGCTCGATTACGGACAGTATTTGGAATTAGATGGAGCTGAGAAAGCAGGACTAGTTAGCCCACCGCCAATGGACCCATCTTGGCTGCTTATTTGGCACCCTTGCATAATCATGGAGTGTCTGGCCCTACTGTCCTTCCGTCCAAACACTGTAGATTCTCCTCTGCCCAGCTGGAGAAGATTTACCTCGGTCAAGCGGGCGCTGCTCGTGCGCTCAACTCCGCTACGCTGCTTCAAACATATCAGGCAATGTGTTTGGCAGAGCTCGGCTCACTGGTGCCTCAGGAGAGCCCGTTCTGTGCGCTGCTTGACGAGGTCAGGACCGCGACAGACTACATTTTGCGCATGTTTTGTTGTGCGGCTCTTTTCCTCGGGAGAGGGATGGCGAGCGCAGTGGTAGCACAGAGGCATTTATGGCTCACGCCCTCTGACATTCCAGATAGAGACAGGGCCGTCTACTTGGATGAACCGCTATCTGCTGAGGGTTTGTTTGGCCAGTCAGTCGATGCCATTCAGGCAAAGTTTGACTTCAGAAAGAAACAGGCTGAAGCGTTGCAGACATCATTCCGCGACGTGAGGTGAAGCCCAAACAGGCTCGAAATATGACCACTTCGCAGCCACCTCATAAAAGACCACCGCCGGCAGTTAGCTCGAGCTCTCGGCCGGTAAAGCAACAGCCTCCCAGGCAAAACCCACGGAAGTCGGCCTGGGGTATGGGCCCCCCACCTGGGTGTCCGGAAGGATGCAGCGACTAGGAGGTAGAATCCTCACTCCTCCTAGCTCAGATTTTAAAGGGAGAGGAGCTCTGGCAGCAGGGAGACACTGTTTCTCCTCTCCAAATGCCGTCCAAGAGGCCGCTATGTTATGTTCAGGAAATCAGTCCCAAACGGCGCTGCACTTCCCTAACACAGTCTCCCAAGCACAAGGTCCCGTCCCCCCCCGAACGTTCACGAAGTGCGCCGAGGCGGTGCTGTCTCCTCTTCGGGAGAAAGGCATTTGCATATTAGCCTATTTAGACGACTGGGCGCTAATAGCGAGCTCAAGCGAGCAGGCAGAGAAACAGACAGCACTAGTTCTGTCTCACATTTAGACTTTAGGGTTCTCAGTAAATGTGCAGAAAAGCTCACTGACTCCGAGTCAACAGTTTTCATTCCTGGGTCTGGAGATATGCTCTGTTACCAGCCGAGCACGTCTCTCAGAGCACAGAATAGCCGCGTTTCAGCGCTGCCTTGCCTTGCTCTGTTTTAGTTGCAACACAAACTCCGTTTCCGAGTGTTTTTACAGCTAATGGGAATGATGGCGTCTATGATCGCTGTGGTGCCTCTCGGGCTGTTGAACATGCGTGCATTTCAGCGCTGGGTGCGCTCTCACCGCCTATGTGCAGTGTGCCACCTCAACAGGAGGCTGACAGTGACACCGTCATGCATGTCAGCCCTTCTGCCCTGGAGGGAACCCAGGCTGTTACGTCAGGGCTCTCCGATTGGCAGGGTGTCGTTTCGCAAAGTGGTGTCAACAGATGCCTTCCTCAGCGGCTGGGGCGCTCTGTGCGACGGCTCTGTGGTCAGGGGGGCGTGGTCACAGGAACAACGCAGGCTTCACATCAACTATTTGGAGCTGTTAGCAGTGTTTTTAGCCCTAAGACATTTTCGTCTGGCTCTGACAGGCCATCATGTTCTGATCAGGACAGACAACACAACAGTGGTGTCGTATATAAACAGACAAGGGGGACTCGTTCACTTCCTCTGCTGAAACTATCTCATTCTCTATTGCTATGGTCCAGTGTTCATCTACTGTCACTCAGGGCCACTCACATTCCAGGGCACCTGAATCTGGGGGCGGACCTTCTATCCAGAGGGGGCCCGCTTGTGAGGGAATGGAGGTTACACCCATGGGTGGTAGCTCAGATCTGGGAGCGCTTCGGCAAGGCAGCAGTGGATCTTTTTGCATCCAAAGAGAATGCTCACTGCTTACTTTTCTTCTCCATAACAAATCGCAATGCCGCGCTGGGGATCGATGTGCTGGCACACTCATGGCCCCCAGCTCTATTGTATGCTTTCCCTCCGGTAGAACTGATTCTGCCTGTCACAGAGAGGGTAATTCTGGTGGCACCTCATTGGCCGGCGAAGTTGTGGTATGCAGAGATAGTCAGCCTGCTAGCAGCAGAACCATGGAAACTTCCTCTCCTCAGGGACCTTCTGTCTCAGGCAGAAGGAGAAGTAGTGCACCCGCGTCCCGAGCTGTGGAACTTGCACACTTACCTGTTGAAAGGTCCAATCTGTTAGCAAAAGGGCTTCCCCTCAACGTGATCGAGACAATTCAAAGTGCTCGGGCCTTGTCTACTGGAGGTTTATATGCTTACAAGTGGCGAGTATTTGAGCAATGGTGTCAAGAACATAATGTTCTTTCATTTCAGTGCTCCATGGTGGAGATTTTGTCTTTTCTACAAGCCTGTCATGTTGGTTTTGACGGAGTGTCACCAGTGGCTCATCTGCTGGCAGTACGATTTTTAAAAGGAGTGCGACGTCTGCGACCCACTGCGAAGTCCAGTGTTCCGTCTTGGGATTTATTGTTAGTGCTTAAGGCCCTCTGTGGTCCTCTTTTTGAGCCAGTTGAGTCTATAGATATGAAAATTCTTTCATATAACACGGCACTTCTTCTTGCTTTAGCGTCTGCTAAAAAGAGTGGGTGATCTCCACGCTTTGTCCGTGCATACATCTTGTACGCAGTTTGCTGCTAATGGGTTAAAGGTTACTCTACGGCCAAACGCGGCCTATGTACCGAAGGTCGTCTCCACTGATTATAGCTCTATGGTCTTTGACCTTTATAGCTTTTGTCCTCCTCCTTTTGCTTCTGATGAGCAGGGAAAATTGCATAATTTGTGCCCCGTACGTGCACTACGGGTGTACATGGACCGTACAGTAAATATGCGCTTATGTGATCAACTGTTTATCTGCTTTGCCAGTCCAGTAAAGGGTAAAGCGCTGTCTAAACAGCGGCTTTCCCATTGGATTGTGGAGGCTATTACACTAGCTTATAGCAGTAAGGGTGTCCCATTGCCTCTGGGTGTGAAAGCACATTCAATGAGAGCTATGGCAACATCATGGGCGCTATTCAAAGGAATATCCGTAGGTGATATTTGCGCGGCACCCAGTTGGTCCTCACCACACACTTTTGTTCGGTTCTACCGACTTGATATAACGGCCCTCACGGTGGCTCATTGTGTCCTCTCTGCGGGGTCCATGATGCAGTAGAGTAGCTATCAGGGTACTTGTGGCTAACTTTGGTAGATGCTCGGCGGGGCGTGAATATATGTCCCATACAATATGTGTTGTACCGAGTGAATTGACTGAAAGGGAACGAATGGTTATGACTACAACCTCTGTTCCCTGAAGGAGAGGAATGAGGTACAACACATTGCTGCCCCGCCTCATAGTTACGCTCGGCTAAGAGCGGCTATCGAACTGAGGGTCAACCGTGGCGACGATGGTTTATAGGTGCAGGCGAGGCTACACCTACGTCACCACAGGTTTGCCTGCCTTTACGGCGTGAATAAAGGTGGCTTTAGCCAGGACACGAGAGGGCGTGATATCCCATACAATATGTGTTGTACCCCGTTCCTCTCCTTCAGGGAACAGAGGTTATAGTCATAACCATTCGTTCACGCGTGTCATTGGACACTGTGCCCCTTCACACACACCCACACACACACACCCACACACACACACACACACACACACACACACACACACACACACACACCCCTCTTCTCGCCTTTACGCACAAACACACACGCACACACACACGCACACACTCTCTTTCTCCCTCTAATGGAAACACTGCTCTGTTGCGATTCTTTTCAAAGGTAAAGTGCAGGTTAATTTGTTTTATTTTTACTTTACAGCAGTGATTTTGTTAGTGTGCGCTAATGCGAGTGTTATTAGCGATGTTTCTTGTTAATTTTTCAGATAAAACAGTCTTTGTGTGTGTGTGTGTGTGTGTGTGTGTGTGTGTGTGAAACTTAAACAAGAGAGAAGGAGAGATTACAGTGTAAGACGAGAAGAGGGGGGGGTCTGATTCTTTAGCTTCACGTACATTACATACACAGCGACTGTGCGCAAAAAAGGAAACACCTATCTGTCGAGTGCAGGTTAATTTGTTTTATTTTTACTTTATATTTTGTATTAATTATTTTTATGTTTTAATTTATTTGGGCTGTGGAACGAATAATTTGAGTTTCCATTATTCCAGAGTTCCAGAAAGTATTTAGCCCTTTAAGATCAGAGCATTTTGTTATTATTTGTTTTGCTATTTTATTAATAAACATATATAGGGCTCCGGGGTCCGTTCTTCGTACGTCGCTAACTCAGTTAGCTGGATTTAATTGTTGTTCATTTGTCCTGATCTTGGATTGTTTCGTTCTTTTATGCGCTTCTCGCATTTGCTGTCATAGCAACATGTCGGTAAGCTTGAACCTGCTCGGTAGCAGGTTTATTTCATGTAAACAGGATTTAGGCTGCGCTCCTTGCGGGTTATGATTGGTTAAAATGGCGAGGTCACATCTGATTGGTTAAAGAGCACGACTGAGGCGGACTGACTGATATATACCAATATAAATAATCGCTATCAAATATTATATTAGAAGATAAACTTATAGGTTTATTAATATCAGATATGATATTACTATTATAATGAAGCCTACGCATGAGACAGCCAACAAGACCATTAATACAAATTCTTGTATAATGTTTATTTTGTAACACATTTATTTTTCAGAAGGTTGTCATGAATATGCAAATAAATAATTATATATAATAAAAATAAATATTTTTTTATAATGATAAATTAGATGAAACAAATTTTATTATAACAAACAATATAAAAGTATACATGTTGTATTTGAAAAAAATATATATTTCTATTTTTTCATATACAACATATTTATTTTCATATTGCTTATTTTATTTTATTGTCTCATGTAATTTGTAAAGCATTAACCTATGAATTTATGTTCTAATATAATATTTAATACCGTTTATGTAGGGGGGGCAATCCATGGCAGGGAGGCATTTCAGCGCATAACAATTTAGCCGCTCTTTTTCCATTTCGTCAACCAATCAAAGGGCTTGTGATCAGTGTTTCTACTGTCTATGCATATCGCCTTTTAAACCAACGCGCGAACGCGTAATAATCCTAGACAACTCAATCCAGCCATACTATCATCAACAACAGTGTGCTCGAAGAACTAACTTAGCCGGATCGTAATAAGCATGATGATATCATCTTAGATTTGTCAGTTCATCTCGGATGTGTCAAGCGACGTACGAAGAACGGACCCCAGGATTGTGTAGTATAAAGTGACATATTATTCTTTACAGCCCAAAAAGGCAATATAATGAACTAAGTTTTAGTTAATTTTAACAAACTTTCCCAAACACGACTATGCGAAAAATGAGAAACTGGGTCACAAAGGCAAAGAATGAAAGTGTCAAGAACTAACCTGAGGTGACCAGAAGACGTAGCTTTAGCGGTTAGCCCTGTGTAAACTGGTAACTGGTAAA
This sequence comes from Clarias gariepinus, assembly GCF_024256425.1. Taxonomy (NCBI): domain Eukaryota; kingdom Metazoa; phylum Chordata; class Actinopteri; order Siluriformes; family Clariidae; genus Clarias; species Clarias gariepinus. The sequence goes on along the minus strand of NC_071101.1, from coordinate 35,574,725 downwards.
CCCAAACGCGGAGTGACACGAATAGGCAAGATAATCACGCAGTTAGTCTAAGGACTCTCACGATTGGGGAGTAAGGGAAAGACACAATCTAACCCGCGTCCTATAAATACACACTCAGTAAGAAAGCTAAGCCAAGAAAGTGAGTACTCACAGTTTGATGACGGTAACCGAGGCAACATCGGGCAACTCAATGACTGAGCGTTGTACTGTGGTTTGTTTACTCTTTTTATACTTCCTGGTTCGCGATCGCATTACTTCCGGGTCCTAGTGCCGGTCGCGTCTTGAGTGTGCATGACAGTACCCCCCTGTCCAGGACCGGCTCCTGATGGTCCTGGGGTGGAGGATACCCGACGACGGTAGTCTCGAATGAGATCGGGGTCGAGGATAAACCGGGCCGGAATCCAAGACCGGTTCTCGGGCCTTCCCAATCAACCAGGTACTGGGTGTGAGGGCGTGAATCGAGGATCCGATGAACGGTGTAGGCGGGACCACCGTCAATGATGCGGGGAGGAGGAGCAGGGGGGGTGGGTGTCATCATTGGAGAGGTGATGAAGGGTTTGAGCTGAGATGTGGAAAACGGGGTGAATCCAGAGCGCCGCAGGCAGCTGGAGCCGGTAGGTGACAGGGTTTATCCTTAGGGTGATGCGGTATGGTCCTATAAAGCGAGGTGAGAGTTTCTTGGATTCCGTATGAAAATAGATGTTCTTTGTGGATAATCATATCTTGTCACCTACTCTGTACAAGCGTCCCGGAGGGTGTCGACGGCGGTGTTGAGTAGTGTATTGGTGATTGGCTTTCTGGATCGCGAGGTTGGCTTGGTTCCAGAGCCGTCGACACCTACGGACCAACTGTTGGGCCGATGGTACGTCAACCTCTGGTTTTTGATGGGCAAACATTGGAGGTTGGAAACCATAGCATACCTCAAATGGGCTTAGGTTGGTGGCAGATGAGACGTGCAGGTTGTCAGAAAGTTCTGCCCATATGAGGTAGTGGGCCCAGGAGCGCTGGCGATCAGCCACAAAACACCTTAGGTAGCTCTCCAGTTGTTGGTTGGTCCGTTCCGTCTGACCATTAGTCTGAGGATGGTATCCAGATGACAGACTACTGGTGGAATTGATCAGACGGCAGAAGGCCTTCCAGAACCGGGCGGTGAACTGGGGCCCCATGTCCGAGACGATGTCTTTGGGGAACCCATGCAGGCGGACTACGTGTTCCAGTGTTAGTTCAGCGGTGGTTTTGGCTGATGCGAGTCCGGTGAGGGCCACCAGGTGCACTGCCTTGGAGAACCGGTCAACAATGGTGAGGATGGTGTCTTTCCCTTCGGAAACCGGCAGGCCCGTGATGAAATCCAGGGCGATGTGCGTCCAGGGCTGTCGAGGAACGGGAAGTGGTTGGAGCTCCCCCAGGGATGGTTGATTGACGTCCTTGGCCCTGGCGCACACTGGGCACGCCTGAACGAACTCAACGACTTCCCTTCTCATTGAGGGCTACCAGAACGCCCGTTGGAGGGTCCTTCGTGTCCCTTGGTGTCCGGCGACCGAGGAGGAGTGGCCCCATTGGAAGACGTCGAAGATCTTACATTCTGGGGTATGTAAAGTCGTCCAGGCGGCACGCCTGCCGGCCCGGTCTCTGCAGCCTGTGCCTGCCGGACCCTTGTCTCTAAGTTCCATTGAAGAGGTGCGATAATCCTGGAAAGGGGATGACAGGCACGGGATCTGCCCGGGGAAGGTCTTTGTCGTACTGTCTTGAAAGTGCGTCTGCCTTGGTGTTCTTTGACCCCGGGCGGTACGACAGATGGAAGTCGTACTGTTAAAAAAAGAGAGCTCACCGTGCCTGTCGTAGATTGAGCTGTCTTAGGTTCCTGATGGTGATGAGGTTCTGGTGGTCGGTCCAGACGATGAACGGCTCACTGGCGCCCTGGAGCCAGTGACGCCATTCCTCCAAGGCCCCTCTTATGCCCAGCAGTTCGCGGTTCCCTACCTCGTATCGCTGCTAAGTGGGGTTGAATTTCTTGGAGGATAAACCACACTGGTGTAGTTTCTGGTCTGGACCTCGTTGGGAGAGAACGGCGCCGGCGCCCACATCCGACGCGTCCACCTCCACAACGAAAGGTTGGTTGGCGTCTGGGTGGAGAAGGATGGGAGCGGTGGTGAAACGATGACACAGTTCTTGAAAGGAGGAGATGGCGGCAGGTGTAAGACGAAACGGGTGAAGCGAGGGCCTGGTCAAAGCAGTTAATGGTGCTGCAAGTTTACTGTAGCCCCGGATAAAGCGACAATAGAAATTTGCAAACCCCAGAAACCGTTGAAGCTGTTTAAGGGTCCTGGGTACAGCTTCGAGCTTCTGTGGATCCATGGCCACACCCTGGGGCGAGATGACAAAACCCAGGAACGTGGTGGAGTGCTTGTGGAAGGCACATTTTTTCAGCTTACAGTACAGTTGGTGAGCGAGCAATCTCTTAAGAACAGCCCGAACGTGTTGGATGTGTTCCTTGAGGTTATGGGAATAGATGACATTTACATTTACATTTAGGCATTTGGCAGACGCTCTTATCCAGAGCGACTTACAAAAAGATGAGGATGTCGTCTAGGTAGACGAACACCCATCGGCCCAGCATGTCTCTGAGGACGTCATTGATAAATTGAGTTGTTGGAAGGCTGAGGGTGCGAGGTGACTCCAAAGGGTATGACCAGGCTCTCGTAGTGTTCGGTGGGTGTGATGAACGCCGTCTTCCACTCATCGCCCTCTCTGATACGCACCAAGTTGTAGGCGCTCCGGAGGTGGCACCAGAGAGGGCGTCCAGGGCTGAGTTGGTGAGTGGCAGCGGGTGTCGTTTTTTATTGTGATCTTATTCAGCCCCCGATAGTTAACACACGGGCGAAGTTCGCCCCCTTTCTTCTTAACGAAGAAAAACCCCGCAGCGGCTGGTGAGGAGGAGGGCCGGATGGTACCGTGGTGCAGGGCGTTGGTGACTCACAGTTTGATGACGGTAACCGAGGCGACATCGGGCAACTCAATGACTGAACGTTGTACTGTGGTTTGTTTACTCCTTTTATACTTCCTGGTTCGCAACCGCATTACTTCCGGGTCCTAGTGCCGGTCGCGTCTTGAGTGTGCATGACAGAAAGACACACAATCACGTTTCTATAGTTGTTTTCAGTTGTTTCTATGACCAGAAAATAACAATACTGTGATCATTTTATGAGTTCTACAATTTTTACAACTTTATTTACATATTCCAGTAGTGGTAAAATTTACCCTTTATAAAAGTAATAATAACTTTTGTTCTACCTCACATACCCTAAAGCTTCCCAGTTAACACACACTAGAAACATATATATGCACATATACAGTGGTGTGAAAAATTATTTGCCCCCTTCCTGATTTCTTATTCTTTTGCATGTTTGTCACACAAAATGTTTCTGATCATCAAACACATTTAAGTATTAGTCAAAGATAACACAAGTAAACACAAAATGCAGTTTTTAAATGATGGTTTTTATTATTTAGGGAGAAAAAAATCCAAACCTACATGGCCCTGTGTGAAAAAGTAATTGCCCCCTGAACCTAATAACTGGTTGGGCCACCCTAAGCAGCAATAACTGCATAAGCGTTTGCGATAACTTGCAACGAGTCTTTTACAGCGCTCTGGAGGAATTTTGGCCCACTCATCTTTGCAGAATTGTTGTAATTCAGCTTTATTTGAAGGTTTTCTAGCATAAATCGCCTTTTTAAGGTCATGCCACAACATCTCAATAGGATTCAGGTCAGAACTTTGACTAGGCCACTCCAATGTCTTCATTTTGTTTTTCTTCAGCCATTCAGAGGTGGATTTGCCGGTGTGTTTTGGGTCATTGTCCTGCTGCAGCACCCAAGATCGCTTCAGCTTGAGTTGACAAACAGATGGCCGGACATTCTCCTTCAGGATTTTTTTGGTAGACAGTAGAATTTATGGTTCCATCTATTACACTACATCTCTCCACTACACTACATCTTGCCCTCACACACTTGGACAAGAAAGACACATATGTTCGAATGCTGTACATAGATTTCAGCTCAGCATTCAACACTATCATCCCCCAACAACTGATTGGGAAGCTGAACCTGTTGGGCCTGAACACCTCCCTCTGCAACTGGATCCTGGACTTTCTGACCGGTAGGCCTCAGTCAGTACGGATCGGAAACTGCACCTCCAGCACCACCACACTGAACACTGGGGCCCCACAAGGCTGCGTGCTCAGTCCCCTGCTGTTCACACTGCTGACTCACGACTGTGTAGCAACACACAGTTCGAACCACATCATTAAGTTCGCTGATGACACGACCGTGGTGGGTCTCATTAGAAAGAACGACGAGTCAGCGTACAGAGAGGAAGTGCAGAGGCTAACGGACTGGTGTAAAGACAACAACCTGTCTCTAAATGTTGACAAGACAAAGGAGATGGTTGTTGACTTTAGGAGGACACGAGGCGACCATTCTGAGCATCAACGGCTCCTCTGTGGGAATCGTCGAAAACATCAAATTCCTGGGTGTCCACCTAGAGAAGGACCTCAGCTGGTCCCTCAACACCAGCTCCCTACACAAGAAAGCCCAACAGCGTCTCTTCTTTCTGAGAAGACTGAGAAAGGCTCAGCTTCCACCACCGATCCTGACCACCTTCTATAGAGAAACTATCGAGAGCATTCTGAGCGGCTGCATCACTGTCTGGTTTGGGAATTGTGCCATATCGGATCGCAAAACCCTACAGCGGATAGTGAGGACAGCGGAGAAGATCATCGGGGTCTCTCTCCCCTCTATTGAAGACATCTACACCACACGCTGCATCCGCAAAGCCACCAGCATTGTGGCTGATCGGACACACCCCTCTCACACACACTTCACACTCCTGCCATCTGGAAAAAGGTACCGAAGCATTCGGGCACACACGTCCAGACTGTGCAACAGCTTTTTTCCACAAGCCATCCGTCTCCTCAACAAAAAGGGACTGGACTGATAAACACACACACACACAGACACACTAACACAAACATTATCACACAGCTTAACTCAACTACCTCAAAATATTGGGACTGGACTGACTACTCAACACAAGTGCAGACACATTGACCTACACCAACAAATTATCATACACACCAACCTGTAAATGCTTCACTGTTTATCTTTTGCACAATGATCATTACTGGACTAATTTTTGCACTAATTCCTCAATTCTTGCTGCTGTTTTTTAAAGAATGTTTACGTTTACCCACTACCTCAACACCATATTTTATGTTCTGTAACTGTTACGTTTACGTTTACCCACTACCTCAACACCATATTTTATGTTCTGTTATGTCGTGGTTGCGCACTGTCACTTTGTTGTTGCTCTTGTTTGCACATTTGCACATGCACTTTATGTTGTCTGTTAAAATAGTTATACTTAGCTAGTTAGTTTTTGTTAATTTATGTTGTAATTTATGTTAGGTCTCTCTGTCCTGTCTCTGCTAGCCAGTTAACTAGGCCTCTTGGTTAGCTAGTTTAGTGTCTCTGTTAATTTATGTTGTAAATTTATGTTGCATGTAGCACCTTGGTCCTGGAGGAACATTGTTTCGTTTCACTGTGTACTAACTGTATATGGTTGTAATGACAATAAAGCCTACTTCAACTTGAACTTGAACTTGAACTTACAGCAAACCTTCCAGGTCCTGCCTACCCCAGACCATCACACTACCACCACCATATTTTACTGTTGGTATGATGTTCTTTTTCTGAAATGCTGTGTTACTTTTACGCCAGATGTAACGGGACACGCACCTTCCAAAAAGTTCAACTTTTGTCTCGTCGGTCCACAAGGTATTTCCCCAAAGGTCTTGGCAATCATTGAGATGTTTTTTAGCAAAATTGAGACGAGCCTTAATGTTCTTTTTGCTTAAAAGTGGTTTGCGCCTTGGAAATCTGCCATGCAGGCCGTTTTTGCCCAGTCTTTTTCTTATGGTGGAGTCGTGAACACTGACCTTAATTGAGGCAAGTGAGGCCTGCAGTTCTTTAGATGTTGTCCTGGGGTCTTTTGTGGCCACTCCTGGAAAGGTTCACCACTGTTCCATGTTTTTGCCATTTGTGAATAATGGCTCTCACTGTGGTTTGCTGGAGTCCCAAAGCTTTAGAAATGGCTTCATAACCTTTACCAGACTGATAGATCTTAATTTTGTTCTCATTTGTTCCTGAATTTCTTTGGATCTTGGCATGATGTCTAGCTTTTGAGGTGCTTTTGGTCTACTTCTCTGTGTCAGGTAGCTCCTATTTTAGTGATTTCTTGATTGAAACAGGTGGCAGTAATCAGGCCTGGGGGTGACTACAGAAATTGAACTCAGGTGTGATAAACCACAGTTAAGTTATTTTTTAACAAAGGGGGCAATCACTTTTTCACACAGGGCCATGTAGATTTGGAGTTTTTTTTCTCCCTTAATAACGTAAACCTTCATTTAAAAACTGCATTTTGTGTTCAATTATGTTATCTTTGACTAATAGTTAACGGTTTTTGATGAGCAGAAACATTTAAGTGTGACAAACATGCAAAAGATTAAGAAATCAGGAAGGGGGCAAATAGTTTTTCACACCACTGTATATACTCAGCAAAAAAAGAAACTACCTCTGGCTTTCAACTGTTTTTACATACAGTAAACTTAATGTGTAAATATTTGTATGAACACTAAAACAGTCAACACCATAAGACATAAACTAAAAATGTTTCACAATGTGTCCCTGAATGAAGGGAGGCTCAAAATCAAAAGTACCAGTCAGTATCTGGTGTGGCCACCAGCTGCTTGAAGTACTGCAGTGCATCTCCTCCTCATGGACTGCCTATTGCGGACAATCTGAGCACTGATGGACGGATTGTGTATTCCTGGTGTGACTCGGGCAGTTGTTGTGGCCATCCTGTACCTGTCACGCAGGTGTAATATTCGGATGTACCGATCCTGTGCAGGTGTTGTTACACGTGGTCTTCCACTGCGAGGATGATCAGCTGTCCTTCCTGTTTCCCTGTAGCGCTGTCTTAGGCGTCTCACAGTGCAGATATGGCAATTTATTGCCCTAGCCACATCCTCATGCCTCCCTGCAGCATGCCTAATGCACGTTCACGCAGATGAGCAGGGACCCTGGGCATCTTTCTTTGGGTGTTTTTCACAGTTGGTAGACAAGTCTCTTTAGTGTCCTGCGTTTTTAGAACTGTGACCTTAAATGCCTACTTTCTGTAAGCTGTTAAGGTCTTAACGACCATTCCACAGGTGCATGTTAATTAATTGATTATGGTTAATTGAACATGCATGGAAAACATTGTTTAAACCCTTTACAATGAAGATCTGTAAAGTTATTTGGATTTTTACAACATTTTTGTTGAAATAAGGGAAAAAGGGACGTTTCTTTTTTTGCTAAGTATATATATATATTTTTTTTTATCGCCATTGACCTGTGCTGAGTTGCTGGCACATATGTGTGCTGCCTGGGTTTTAAAGGTTAAAAGGTTTTCTTTTAATGTTAAAGTTTAAGTTTAAGCCAGTGCATTTTACAGAAATCTAGGGCATACATGTGGTTATTTATGTGGTAATTAGTGAAAATGAGCTAATTTATGATTAAGAGCTAAATTGTGTTACATATATTGAATTACATATATAGTCATTAATATTGAAATTGTCTGTGAATTACTTCCCAAAGCCTCGGTCTAATGTGTGTTTATTTGTATAATGTACAAATATAGTTATTGTAAGTGCTAATTTTGTACCTTCTTCTCCTGCCTGTTATAGAAGTTGAAGGTGCTGTTTGCTGTGGGGATGGAAGGAGAAGTGAGTGAGCCACTGGACGTTAACGTTTTGACATGTGATACGATAGAACAAGTGAAGGACAAAATCCTCCAAACCTTTCAGCGCAAGTTTGGCTTTCGATATACTCAACAACTCAGAGACATCGGCATTGGTCAGTATGTATATCTACCAGTAATTCTGACTTTTGATCTTAAGAAAGAACACACATACTTTACAGTGCCATGCATAAGTATAAGTATTTTTTCACTGAAAAGGCTGAGAAAATCATACAATGATTTCATTCAAAAGCCACATCTTTCACATCACCCACATCATAAAACTTTCATAACTGGTTGCACCAAAATTCAGGGGTTTACCAGCCACAGAGTGAATGACACTACAAAACGTTAAGAGGAGTGCAAATGAGTAAATACTTATGCACTTAAGAGAAAGTCTGTTCCATAATTAAAAACGAAACTCCTTGACCATAAATTGTGAAATTTAACAGAATGCCTTTGGTAGTAGAATCTTATGCTGAGAGGGGAAATTGCTGCATTTGTTCACTGATTTCCAATTTAGTTTCACAACCTATTACACTTTCATATCTCCTTACTTGTATTAGGAAAAGTGAAGCTGTTAGTTTTGCTTTACTTTAGTCTTTATTTAAAACAGATGTGCATGTTTGTCACACTTTAATGTTTCAGATCATCAAACTAATTTAAATATTAGTCAATGATAACACACGTGAACACATCATGTATTTTTTTAAATACAGGTTTTTATTATCAAGGGAAAAAAATCCCCCCCCCCTCACCCCCCCCAAAAAAAGAACAACATAAAGGAATTCTGGTTTATTTTAGTTTAATTTGAATATGAAGTCAAAGTCACCTAGTCAAAGTCATGACATGAATTCGATTAGGATGCTGTGGCATGACCTTTAAAAAAGGTGGTTCATCCTCGAAAACCCACCAATGTGGCTGAATTACAACAATTCTGCAAAGATGAGTGGGCCAAAATTTCTCCACAGCAATGTAACAGACTCATTGCAAGGTATCAAAAACACCTGATTGCAGTTGTTACTGCTAAGGGTGGCGCATTTAGTTATTAGGTTTAGTGCACAAACACTTTTTCAAACAGGGCTTTATAGTTTTGGATTTTGTCTTTCCTTAATAATAAAAACCTTCATTTAAAAACTGCATGATGTGTTATGTTTTATGTGTTATGTGATGTGTCATGATGTGTTATGTTTTATGTGTTATGTTTTACTAATATTTAAATTTGTTTGATGTTCTAAAACATTAGTGTGACAAACATGCAAAAAAAATAGGAAACCAGTAAGGGGCAAACTCTTTTTTACACCATTGTATATGCATTAATGAAATGTACATCCAAAAGTGACAATCTAGATTAGTGTTTTTACATAACTGAACTTTAATGAATGAAGGTGTGAAAATGACATTTACATAAATGACGGTGGGCGAATGAAATTGACGGATGGCTTGTCACCAACTTGCAGAAGAGGCACATCTATTAGTGGGAAGTGTACAAACAATCATTCACCAAAACCACATGCACATTACAGAAACTCAAATGGAAGTTTTTGCCACATCCCCTGTACAGTCTTGACTTCACTCCAACACTTTTTCACACTTGTTGTTAAAGCAACAACTTTGATCATGTCTCAGGCGCACTGAGAAACTGCCTACCTTGATGATGTCCAAGCACTAGAGAAACGCTTAGAATACCAGGAGATTATATAGAGAAATTAAGGTAGATTTTACTCTCATAAGTGTTTTCTGCTAGTTACACAGTGAAATGTTTGACTCAAATACCCATTAAAGTAATGTCTAAGCAAGTATTGAGTTGGTGAGGGTCAGGGTGAGGTTGATGTTTGCCTACACAGTATGTTTTCATTACAGAAAATATAGCAGTCATTTGAGGTTAATGTACTTACATAGTTTTCTGTTTTTGTTCTTATTGAATGAAAGAATATATAAAGGAAGGAAGTTATATGCCACTGGAGGAAGTAGATGGAAGCTCTGAGGTGCAGGGGGAGGTGACTATGCTGAACACTCTAAAGCATTATGACGTAAGTATTAAATACATTGCTTAGAATGAGTTTCTAATATGGACTGAGCTGAGGGAAGATTACACAAATAGATTCAAATAGCCCACAAAGTATTGAATAAAATATTTTGGAACGTATTTAAAAAAGACTATTAGTAAGTTAAACATGAAGTACCTGATGCATTTTGTGTCAATGCATCATCTTGTTTTATTTCACAGATCCCTGATGGAGCTTCCATTAAAGTAATCACCAAAAAGGTGCATGCCCCTCTTAGTCCACAGACAAGTTTGAAAGGTGAGTGTAAGCTTTCGCAAAGGCCAGGCTTGGTATAGTATAAAAATTTACATCGAGAATAACAACTTATCATATACTTTTGCTATTAGGGCACTATTTTAAACAAAGGCTCAGTTCTTGTTCTTGTGTGATGCTGAGTTGATTCTACTTCTAAATCAATACTTCCTACATTTTCTATAAATTCTTTTGCAAGGCACTGCTTTAAACACTGTGCTATTATGAATCACCATGCTTAATTGTTTATACAAAAGGCTTTTTGTTTAAATGTTTTTAAATTTGTTTGAAACATAATGCCTCTCAAATCACCTGTTCCTTTATTCTAAAGGGAAGAGGCTTCTTCCTTATTTTGCTCTCATGTTGACTATGGGCCTTTCTATGCTGACTGATACACATGTGACGCATTGTGTGCCTAAATAACCTTTAAAAGCAGACCGTCATGTTATGAAAAGGCTGATGACAATTTATTTCAGGCAAACTTTTAACACTTATTATTCTGAGAATCCTCCGGAAGCTAAGTTAATTTTTGCAGGATGTCTTACTTCTGATCCTTTCAATTCAATTCAATTTTATTTGTATAGCGCTTTTAACAATTGTAATTTTTGCAAAGCAGCTTTACACAATCAAAAGAATTATTTAAGTCTGTATGAAATGTAAGTGTGCATAAATCAAAATGATCAGATTGTCCCTGGTGAACAAGCCACGGGCGACAGTGGCAAGGAAAAACTCGTTGAGATAGTAATAGGAAAAAACCTTAATTAATGTCAATATAAAGTCAGGGTAGTTATTGGAGACTCAGATAGACTTGTAGGAAGTTCCAGTCTTGAACTATCGAGCAACTGCAGCCAAGTCAAGTCCTCAGAGAAACAGCTGTCAAAACCAGTCGGGGCCAGAACCGTCTTCATGGTAGAGTGAAACCATCCCCAGACACCAGACGCATCCCAAAGAGACACAAGGGGCATCCATGTGACAAGATCTCCAACCAGAAGCGGGGCACCAGAATGGGTCAGACAGGTCCAGAGGGCAGAGGGAGTCTGGATCACTGGCAGCTCAGGAACGACATGTGTAGCTCGACAGAGAGAGCGAAGAGAGAGAGGGGGAGAGAGGGAAGAGAGAAAGGGGAAGAGAGAGAACAGAAGAGGGGAGAGCAGAAGAGGAGAGATAACAGTTAGGTGTGGTCGCAGTCACATAGTGTATAATGTGAATGTATATTTAGTATAGAGTGCAAGCAGAGACTCCGGCAGGACTAACTATGACAGCATAACTAAAGGGGAGAGCCAGAAGGAAACACAGACATGAGGGCTCCCTGAGATGTAAAGCAAACAATCACCTCACCGTCAGCAAACCTGAGTGATCAATGAGAGTGAGGAAGACAGCATTTAAACATACCAGTTCACCATAATACTCTACGTCCATGAGTCCCCCAGATCTGCTCCTTTACCCAAGACAAATCTATTTATAAAAATGCTTAATTAAATGAATAGGTTCTCGGCCTGGACTTAAACACTGAGACTGTGAGACATTATTTGGAAGACTATTCCATAATTTTTGGGGCTTTGTAAGTGAAAGCTCTGCCCCCAGCTGTAGTTTTCATAATACGCGGTACTTCTTTAATCTCTTATGTCCTGCACACATTGCTCAACTTTAGTAAGCTGGTTTTTCTCATCTGGTTTTGCTGAGACATATAACTGTGTGTTGTCAGCATAACAATGAAAACTAATACTATGTTTACGGATTATGTTGCCCGGAGGAAGCATGTAAAGGGAAAAAGGCAGTGGGCCTAAAACTGAATCCTTCTGGTCAGGAATAGACTAGATCAATATAGTACATATTTTTTAAATATTTCTATAGGACTATTATATAATTATATTTAAGGATTACTGACTGAGACTAACTTTACATGTAAGTGGCTTTCTGTATATTCTTTTGGACTACATGCTTATGCATTACACTAACCATATTTACTTATGTGAGGCAAATGTTTTGGGGGGAATATATATTCTGAAACATACACTACTAATCTACGGATACCAAAATCTATCTTTCTAAAGAGCAAACACATACATACAAAAAAAATTATAATAATACAAATAAAAAAAAAATAAATAAAAAAAAAAAAAAATATATATATATATATACACTCAACAAAAATATAAACGCAACACCCTTGTTTCTGCTCCGATTTTTCATGAGATGGACTTAAAGATCTAAAATTCATTCCAGATACACAATATTACCATTTCTCTCAAACATTGTACACAAATCAGTCTAAATGTGTGATAGTGAGCACTTCTGCTTTTCTGAGATAATCCATCCCACCTCACAGGTGTGCCACATCAAGATGCTGATCTGACATCATGAGTAGTGCACAGGTGTACCTGATACTGCCCACAATAAAAGGCCACCCTGGAATGTGCAGTTTTGTCTCACAGCAAAATGCCACAGATGCCACAAGCATTGAGGGAGCGTGCAATTGGCATGCTGACAGCAGGAATGTCAACCAGATCTGTTGTTTGTGCATTGAATGTTCATTTCTCCACCATAAGCTGTCTCCAAAGGCGTTTCAGAGAATATGGCAGTACATCCAACCGGCCTCACAACCGCAGACCACGTGTAACCAGGGTGGGATGGATTATCTCAGCAAAGCAGAAGTGCTCACTATCACACTATCACACATTTAGACTGATTTGTTAACAATGTTTGAAAGAAACGGTAATATTGTGTATCTGGAATTAATTTTGGATCTTTAAGTCCATTTCATGAAAAATCGGAGCAGAAACAAAGGTGTTGCGTTTATATTTTTGTCGAGTGTATATATATATATATATATATATATATATATATATGTGTGTGTGTGTGTGTGTGTGTAAAAAATACTTTACTGTTTGTATGTTTCTGTAAAGCTACTTTCTGATGATTCCATTGTTAAAAGTGCTGTGCAAATAAATAAAAATTGAAACGGATTGTTTCTTGGAAGTAATTAATATTTATCGTAAGTATTTAAGGCCTTATTTATTTTATTGTTACAGATGATCAGAACTTTACTACAAAATACTTCCACTTGGTGAGTCATACTGTAATACTGAACAACTGTGCCTTTTGTGTATGCACGCATATGTGTGGATGAATGTGTATGTGTGTATATATTTACATACATTCTGTGTATACATTTGTGTCTGTCTGTGTGCTTGTGTGTACATGCATGTAAAGTGTTTTTCATTACACAAAGTTACTGTATGATAAAAGGTTAAGAGATGAGACAAAATGTTGTAAATGTTTGTGTTGTCTGTTAAATTTTATTTGTTGACACTCACACGGAATTTGGTTTCAGCTGTTTGTAGTTCTCAGAGTACAGACTAACATAAAAACACTGTTCACAGTAATTTCTTTGTAATTTTTTAATGTAAATACACAACATTCAGTAATTTTACAGATTAAATAAGGTGGGGGGATCCTGAGTATGTGCAGTACATTTAGGCATTTGGCAGACACCCTTATCCAGAGCAATTTACATTTTTATCGTACTACTGTATACATCTGAGCAGTTGAGGGTTAAGGGCCTTGCTCAAGGGTTCTGCAGGGACAATGTGGTGGTCATGAGATTTAAACCTGCGACTTCCGAACTGTAGTCCAATGCCTTAACCCCTAAGCTACCCCTGACCCCAGTAGAGTGTACATAAAGTGATTGTAAGGTAGGGCAAGTAGCCCTGTGAGCATTATATGTACTATACTAGGTGCCAAAAAAGCAAGTAGTACTGATGTTATGTGCATGTAGGGAATTTGTTGGAGGCATGGTGGTGCTTTTACACAATATACAGTATGATACAGGATGTTCAAATTGTGCTAATAACAATAATTTAAAGACGACTGTAAGATCCAGTTCAACTGTTAATGAGGGCTACATGCTTATGCATTACATAGCTTGCGGAAAGAAACTTTTCCTGTATCTGACAGTTTTGGTGTGCAGACTTAGCGAAGGGAGGCCAGAAGGGAGGAGGTGAAAATGGTTGTGTCCTGGGTGTGAGGGGTCTGTAGAGATTTTTCCTGTCTGTTTCCTGGTTCTCATAGAGTACAAGTCATTGAGAGGAGGCAGGGGAGCTCCAATTATTTATTTTTTCTCGCAATTTTTAATGTTTTCTGCAGTCTGTTTCTGTCCTGTTTTTCTGGCTGCTTCAAACCAGACAGTGATAGATGAGCACAGGACAGACTTGATGACTGCAGTATAAAACAGGAAAGTACAGGAGGTACAGTAAGCTGTAGTGGTTCAGAGGAAAGGATGCCGGGGATTATCGTGTTAATGTGAGGATGTAGTGTAGTCCCATGTTAACTGTGTCATCCACTGACCTGTTTGCTTGGTACGCAAACTAAAGGGGATCTAATAGCTGCTCTGTGATGTTCCAAAACAAGTTGTTAAAAGGATCACAGATGTTAGAGCTATAGACCTGTAGTCATTCATATAAGAAGATACTCTCCCCTGGTTCATTCTTCAGTTCTGCTACCCTGTGGCAGTGCTTAGCAGTAGCTTATTTACAAAGACAATAAAAAGCAGATTTTATTTAATTTTTTATAGTGAAATAGAGCTTTAATAACGCATTATGTAAAGGTTATTTAAGCTGTAGTGTTTACAGACAGACTTAGGGGGAGCTCTGTGACCTTTGCTAACTTGATTAAGAAGAATTAAATTTTGGACCTTTAAACTGCATTTGGAGTAAAAAGAATAACTTTACCGCAAGTCATTTTTATTCTGATCAAGCGGGGTACAAAGTAATAATACATTATTATAAATAACACATTAACATACAAACTGTTCTCATTTACTGACCATGTACAGTTACATCTGGCTTCAAACTGACCTTTCGTATGGAGCTTGGGTAAATACGTAAAAGTAGCATTAAATAGTTTAGCTTCAAAAAAATTGGGGAAATTTTTAACGAATATTAGTTTAATCAATGTTTCTGTTGTCTGCAGATTGACCCAGACATCGACGCAGATCAAAGCGAACACCCTGAGAGAAAGAAACTGAAGCTCAAAGAGATTTATCTCACCAAATTACTTTCTACTAAGGTGGGATTATAGAAAAAGTGTTAGAATGGAAATTTAATCAAAAAGTCACAGCTAAAGTTTTAATTTGGACCAATATGATTATCTTATTTAAAATTGAAATCTAGACAAAACTTGGCTATAGTGGCTGCTATATATATCAAAGCACTCTATCTGATGATGCAGAAAATCTAAATTAAAGTGCTTTTATTGGTTGCCTGTGTGAGGTCATGGTCAAGAGTGATGAGTTTTATCAGCTGTGCAGGTCCTGAACAAAGGCAGTAGAATGACTATGTAGTTAAACATTTATGTGACTCTTGTTCATAGGAAAGGAATTTGAATATTACATTTTGTCATATGTTCCATAACTTAATGCGAATGCTATTCTGTTAGAACTATTATAGGTGTAGAAATTCAGTACTTAAGACATTTCTGAATCTATAACAATGGAAAACAATTTTACTTCCTCTGTGTGCTTCTTCCACCAACTCACTGTATAGCACAATTTAGAGTCAACATTTTAAGCAAAATACTGTGTATTTACAATACTATTATTTATTTAATATCATTACATATATTTTTATTCATGCAAGAAGTACTTTTGCTTTATGCTTTAATATTCAGACATGATTAGCCAGTAATACTTTAATACTCCTATCAGGTGGCAGTACATTCCTTTGTTGAGTCACTCTTTCGGAATATTTGGGGAATGCCCAATAACAAAGCTCCACCAGCAGTCAAATACTTCTTTGATTTCCTTGATTCACAAGCTGAGAAGAAAAAGATCATGGATCCAGATGTTCTTCACATCTGGAAAACAAACAGGTACAGGTTTTGAACATATATAGAATATATCATATATTCTATACAAGATATTCCATATAAGATATACTGTATACATGCATCATCATTAGAACTCCCTGTGATTTAGCACCTAGTATTAAAAATATATTTCTATGGAAAATAGTTGTTTAATAATACTCCTACTACTACTAATAATAATAATAATAATAATAAGAAGAAGAAGAATCTTTGGACATTGCATCATTAATCACTTTTATTTTGTTGTATTGTTCAGGCATGTGAGCACTAAGAAAGGGTTGATCAGGTTTTATACATCACCACTTCTGGCTAACTGTGCGGTGGTGGGTTGCATGAGTTTATATTGTCCACTACCATGGCATGCAAGAAGTAAAAAATAGGAATGCAGTCTACTAGTGTTATGTTCTGCAGTTTTCTTAGGTTGGGCCACAGTGAACTGTGGACTAAAATAGGACCTGAAATCAGTGCTATATTTGTTTACAATATAAACCTTCAGCTAAACCTGGGTAATAAAAAAATAAACAAATTCTCAGTTTGCATGTTACTGTTGATGTAACCACAGTGCTCCCTTCCCTCACAGCCTGCCCCTGCGCTTCTGGGTGAACATTTTGAAGAACCCCAACTTTGTGTTCAGTGACCTTGAGAAGACACCTCATATGGATGCCTGCCTGTCTGTCATAGCACAAGCCTTTATGGACTCCTTCTCCCTTGCAGATCATCAGTTGGGCAAGGTAAACACATACACAAACTACAAATATTTTGCAGTATTTTAGTGAATATATACATACATAAATGTAGTAGGCTCAATTAAAACATACCAAAGACTAAAGGTCAACATATAAGAAAATGTAACTAAACACAAATACTTTGTCTTTTAAGAATCTGCAGCCTGAAATGAAGACAAACACAGTTTTTATTTTATCCGGATGTATTAACAATTTTAACATCCAAAGAAAATATATCATACCAACATGTCAGAAAAAAAACCCAACAGAGTTGGAATAGGATCATCCCCTCCTAAAAATAATTTTTAAACTAAATTATGTAAAGCTAATCACCTTCCCAATGGCACAAAAGGCAATTTGACTTGGCTGTGGTCATTTTGACTAGCTCAGCATGAAAAGCTGGAGCATTTCAGTCCCTGGTAGTGCAACTGAAGCAAACAATCAATTATGTGTTCTAAAGAAAAAATTAAATCTTTTTTCTTTAGAAATCTGATTTCATGTGGTGGCTAAAGACAGTCTTCTTCCTCCCTTAGGACAAACAGGGTTATTTCTGCCTGAGCGTCATCTTTCTGAAAAACCTAATAAAAGAAAGGACATTTGTTAAACAAGTTGCTCTACTTGGCAAAACAGTGTCTGATGTATGCATGTAAAAATAAATTAATGCTCCATATAAGTGCAAAAAAACTACTGATTGTAAAAAGTATACTGATTGGAAGCTCACAGGTTCAAACCTGAGCACCACCAAAGCCGCCACCTGGACCTATATATATATATATATATATATATAATATGACACCAAGCTAATTTCTGCTTTTTTGAGCAAGTACATACCAGATCAAGAACTTGAAGATATCTTTGGTCTTCTCTCTGACCATTCCTTCCTTGTTTCTGATGATCTCAATGAGTTTGTAGTGTTGCTTGTTCAAGGAAACCAGCAATATTGCTTGAAGTGGAGCAGTTATAATTCTCAGAAACTCATTACTGATCTAAAAAAAAAAAACTGAACAAAAAAAATTCGTAGCAAATCTTAATTACAGTATGTATAGAAACAATCACCCCCCCCACACACCTTTAAAATAACTGCATTCTGTTGCTTATAATACAATAAACCCATGAACATAATTCAGTTTCGCAGGATAATTAAAATTATTCTCTGATATTATCAGATAATTCAACTACTAATTTTCAGTGCTTCGTCATTTTCAGGGAGTTTATTTTAGGATATTTAGATCACACTGACATTTAGTAAATTTACGGCAATTCTATTGTATCATTTCCATTTCAAAATTTATCCACATAATGTTTTTATTTGTGCATTTTAGGACTTAATTTCTGCAGTATGGGTAAAGTAATGCCCTTCCAGAAAAGCTAACGGACCTGTAAACACAAAAGTTAATAAAGATTTAATGTTTACTTTTAAACATCATGACACAGTAATGGCTAACCTCAGCTTGTTGGTCTGTGTAAACACTAGCTGAAAGTGGGACAGTGCTCTGACCATTAATCCAACCTAATACTACCAAGCAAATAGGAAGTTTTTATATAATTGTATATATAAAAAATTTACTGTTTTGAGTTTTATTTCACATTTAATTTACATGGTTAATTTAATCAGTTGGCCTGTTGTACTTGTAGTAATGTTAAATCAACGTGTCAAAAATTGCTGCCAGTATTTATATACTGATAACCTTAAAAACGTGTCATAAAGTGTTACCAGTATGTCAGGGACATGTGCTAATGCCCTGTTTCATACGAGGGAATATAGTTTTAGCGATATTACATTACTTACACGTTAGCAAGTCCAGAAGGTTTTAAACATAACTATAAGTATACTACAAACAGCACTCACCTCAAACTGGCTTGTTCTGTGTTTAGGTCACTTTCCTATTAATTTTTCACGGTATCTAAATATAATTAATTTTATTTTATTCGGTACAGCCGACTTAGCGTAGAAACTCCGGTGTTTTTGAAAGTAACGCGTTAGTTCGCTAATGCTACTGTAGGTAATATAGGTGTTTTTAGCTAGTAAAAACGGACAAAAAATGCAATCTAGCAAACACAGACGCAAAACTCAATCTACAAAGTAGTTGTTCCTGACATAAATTATAAATTTGCTCATGGAAGTGATACAATTAACATAGAAATGACATAAGTTTGCTTTCTTACCTATTGTTTTCTTTGAAAAACTATGGCCGCCAGCAGAACGTGATTCAGTCCGCGATAATACTACGTCATGAGGTCACGTGACACGGCAAACTTTTGGTTTGAAGCACAAATGTCCTTTGAGTGAACAGATGCATTTAAGTTTAAACAGGGGCTTCGATGTTTGCTTTTAAGCAACGTAAAATATCAGTTTCGTATAGGAAATAGAAACGTACTTTGTATCGATGACACAGCAGTTTCACTTTTTTCAGTGTGCGTCTGACACTAAATTAAATTTTTAAAATGGTCATATTTCTCACCACAGATTTCCCCTTTTTAGCTTTCTGATCAAGCTAAATCAGCTTTATTAATGTAGTAAATCATCTGATGTCATTAATTATCTCAAGGCTTTTTTCATTGAACAGGTGTAATATTCATTAATATTAATTCTAATTTTTATATTCACTCAATGACAATCCTACCATGTGATGGGCTCATGATATCATTAACCTGCAGGCTGCATTCTGCTCATAGGGCTGCGAGAACATGAATAAAAAAAGTGGAGCTGCGGTAAAATAATAAATAAAAAGAGTGAGATTATGGGGAAAAAAATAAATAAAAAGTGCGACTGCTGTGAGTGCAGGTAGCTGGGGACACCGGCCCTCGCGGCCAAAAAACGGACCGGCCCACCGGGAATTCTCCCGGTCCTCCCGATTAGCTTCATGGCCCGTGTGAACAGGGCCTAAGTATTAACTTTTGAAACTGTGTTTGTGACAACCATATACAGTACACTGTATATAGCTAGTTTACATATTTAGAGGATGAAAAGCTGCATAGTGATGCAGAAGCAGGTCCTACACACCCTGATTGCTTTTCAAAAACATTTTGTCAAAAACATTTCACTAGACAAAAGGCAGAGTGAGTTCTGTCTGTTAAAATCAAGTGGGTATGGCCCAATGTTTTCCCCTTTTTTTGCCGTTGCAAGCCGCTGGTTTTTAAGTAGTTTGTTTTTCTAAAATGCTACAAATGTGCATTTTGCCTCTTAGGCCTTGAGCTGGACAAACGCACGTCACCAAAGCCCGTGTAAACACTTTCATTGACTCCTATGTGTAGAAAACACTCGCCGCTTGATCCGCGCTCACCGGGCGCTACGAACGCAAAAAAAAAAAAACGCTCGATTTTAACGCCCGTGTGAACAAGGCCTTAGGCTTCCTTATTCATAACCTTGAAAACTCTGTTTGCTTTCTTAGAGGATACATAGAGACGTTTCTTTCTTTTCCATACACTTTGTGTTGCAACATCAGTCAATGTCTGTCAATGACATTTTTGCAATATAGTTTTATTAGCCCCTAGAAACCAAGAATTCCTTTCCCATCCTCACAGAGCTTCCTTTTGCACTTTTTTCTTACACCCTCTTGCAGGAATTTTGCTTAATGCTGCTATACACACTATACAAAACAGCAGTTGACAAAAAGGAGAGCTCATAAGATAGTGTTATGGTATTAAGGACTAATGCAAATTCCATGTAAAGCCATTATATTGAACTGTAGAAGCCTGCATAATAGAAATGAACCTTTTAGCATGATGAAATCCTTCTTGTTTCTTTCCATCTTTTTGTCAACACAGCATGCACCAACCAATAAGCTTCTATATGCAAAAGACATTCCTCAATATAAACAGGAAGTGAAGATGTACTACAAGCTGGTGAGGGATCAGCCGTCTGCCAGCAGTCAGGACTTTAAAGTGTTTCTGCAAGAAGAGTCAAAGGTCTGCAACACACATGCAAAAAGCTAATTGGAAAAATGTTATTTTTGTGCTAACATGTACTATTATATGTTTCATGTGATCCAGAAACATGAGAATGAGTTCAATGAATCTGCAGCACTGCGAGAGCTATACAAGTACATGAAGCGCTATTTCAGCGAGGTATATAACACAGTCATTTTTTTTGACTGATTTATTTTTTATCAGTTTCTTTAATCCATAGTTATATTTTTTTTCAGTTTTGTCAACTGTCGTTCTTTTTTTGACTTATCGGATATATGTGCTGTGGTACCTATAAGCATGATGTCTTATGAAACCTACTGTTTATTTCCGGCAGTGCACTCTGATCTTCAGTTTTGTTAACCACACATCACACACACAAACACACACACACTAATACACACCTAGACAAACACAGTTTTATCTGTTTGAAACATATGAATTTGATTAGGTATTCAGGGGCTATAGTTTGTCCTGAAAAGTTTTTGTTAGTTAATTTAACAAACCCCACCAAAAAAGAAAATCTAATACATTTGGCTCTTGTTTTCAACTGTCAGTAAGAGTTTTGACTTGAGAAAGATAAGAAATTATTTTTTTATTGCGTTTACTCTGTGCTTGAGTGTGAGCACTCAGAGATAAGTCTCTGAATATACTTATGTTTTTATATAGTATTTATATGCTGCAGTTCAGACCAGATATATACAAACACTTTAGAAAAAAAAACAAAACCTTTTTTTACTGTCAAACATTAAATAAAAGTAAACTTTTTTTGTTTTATATCAATAAACATTAACATATTTTATGTATTTTTAACACTTTTATTAAAAGTATACATACACTTGTATATGTAAGTTTATTGTGTCTTTAAACAAAAAGAAAAGCAAAAGAGAGCAAAAAACCTTGTGAAGATGCTGGCTGTAACTGGTTTTAATAGTGTCATAGTAAAACGAGTCCTATACCACCATGAGGTGAAAGTTACCCTGGGAGGAAAAAGCCATTACATCAAAACCACAAGAGAAAAAAGCCAGACTACAGTTTGCAACTGCACATGAAGACATAAATGCCTTAATTTCTGTCCTGTGGTCTGACAAAACAAAAATTTAACTGTTCGGTCATAATGATAAATGGTATATTTGGAAAAGCTTGTGAAGTATGGAGGTGGTAGTATGATGTTGTGGTATCTGCAGAAGGGACTTGTACACTTCAGAAAATAGATAGCATTATGAGAAAAGAAAATTATGTGGATACACAACATCTGAAGACATCAGGCAGGAAGTTAAAGCTTGGGCGGAAATTGGGTCTTCCAAATGGACAATGACCCCAAGCATATCTCCAAATTAGTTAAGGTATTGAAGTGGCCATCACAAAGCCCTGAACTCAATCCCATAGAAAATTAGTTGGCAGCACTGAAAAGTTGAGTGCGAGCAAGAAGGCCTACAAACCTAACCCAGTTACACCAGTTCTGTCAAGAGGAGTGGGTCACATTTCCATCAAACTATTGTAGAAAGCTTGTGGAAGGATACCTGAAACGTTTGGCCCAAGTGAAACAGTTTCAGTATCTAAAACAGAAAAAGTTTACTCTGATTTAATCTCTGACAGTAAAGAAACATAGTTTGTGTTTTTTTCCTCCTGAAGTTTATGTAAATATCTGGTTTCAACTGTATATTTATTCAATATATAAAAAAGTCTATTAATGTCTAATCAAGTCAAATTTATTTATACCACATTTAAAAAAACAACCAAAGTTAAATAAAGTGCTTTACAATGATAAAACAACATAAAATGAAAACAGATAAAATTAAACTTAAGTATGTAAAAAGTAAATAAAATCAGTTAGTGACAGTTAATAAAAATAGTATGATGACTCATTATCTGAACTTTTCCAAGCCTGAAAAGATAAAGGTAGTCAATATTTTACTGCCTACCCCTCTGTTACCTTAAGCCTTTCTTCAAACATACTGTTTCAACATGACACAAATTATTGTACCTATGGCAGATTATGTGTTGCTTTTCCATCCTAAATTAGATGCACTGCGAAGGCAGGAAAGAAATGATTAAAGAAACAAATCAGTCTGTTTAATGTGTAACAGATAAATATATATGTGGTCATATATATACTGTTGCTGCAGCAGGTACTGATCTCCTTATGATGTTTGTTGTTTGCCTTTTTTACAGATTGAACAACATTTAGAGCAAAATGATGCCCCTTGTGGACTGAAAGAGGAACTGCATCGTGTGAAGGAGCTTTTTGAAAGTGTGAAAAGGAGTGCATGGATCTGAGCCAATGTGAAAAAAGCCTTTAATGCTCAATATATATGTATGCCTTAAATATATTCACTATCGCCTCAATCCTTGTCTGTTAAGCAGCATGTGAAGCATGAGCCTGTCATTCCAAATACATGAAGGCTTCAGTTTGAAGTTAAACTGTTGCACTGTTTTTCCTTCTACTGTCGTCAAGAGCAGAAACACTAATGTGGAAGCTGGAGCATGTCTTATTTACACATATTTATACACTCCTCACTACAAAAGGTTCAAGCGAATTTGATTAATAAAAATAATTTTCACATTTATATAATAATGCATCCCAGTTCTACTTTTAACCATTATTACATAATCCACTGTGGGTCCAAATAAGGACCTCATAGAAAAGGTTTCCAGCATTATATTTACACTCGTGTAAACATAAGCTAACTTGCCATGCTGTACTATGAGTTGGTTAAAATGCCTTAAGAAAAAAAATTTGTTTGTTTCACTGCTGTACAGCGTAAGGCTATGTATTTCACACCTCTTTAATGCCTGTGTGACTGCAGATGACAATCATGTACAGTATATCCTGCAGATGCAAAAATAAGTGCAGTGTTAATAAAGATTTTTTTTTTTTTTAAACAAGGTCTGTTTGTCTTGTTTTTTTCCCCGTACATTTTGTATGTTCTATAGTCATTGCAGTTTAAGTTTTGTTTAGAGGAAAAAAGTAATGAAAAAAAAAGCTGCCACACATTACTCTACACACTAATAATATTCGATATTATTAGTAATAACACAGCTCAACTAGTAACTCACTAAATATACTGAATTTAGTTTGTTTCTTTAACCATAATACAGGGTTAAAAGTTCAAAACTGTTTAGCTATTAATGCTATTATTATTATTAGTAGTAGTAGTAGTAATAGTCACATAGATTTGCTTAATTGTAAAGACAGTGAAGACCTGCAGTTTACAAACCACCTTATATTATAAACATAACTGAGCTTCCATTCCACTGATCCTGTAGACGGTGACCAGTCAAAGTATTCCAGATGAAGGTCCTATAAGTGTTACAGTTGAACACCAGATGGCGCCATGCTCCCGGACTCCATTTTGTTTCCCCTCGTGTTTTAGCTTGGTTTCGGACTTCATTTCCCAGAGTGCACCTCGATCAGGTGATGGGAGCACACCTGACCGAGGTTAGCTAAATCAGTTCGGTTATAAATAGTCTTTAGTTCCGTGGCTCATTGTCGGGCATACCTTTGATTTACTGTTTATGTTAAAGGGGTGTGAAGAGTTCCATGTTCTTGGTGTCATGCCATTTCCCTAGCTCCTGGTTGGTTCTGTTTCTAGTTTAATTATGTGTATGTTCTGTTATGTCTAGCCTGTAGTGTTTAGATTCATGTTTAGCCTGTTCTAGTTAGTCCATGTCTAGCCTGTCGTGTATTAGTCCGTGTCTTAGTATAGCTCTTGTTTGGTTTAGTTGTGGTGTAGTTTAGATCCTGTTTTGTCTCCTTCTGTTGAGTTGGTTTCCTTATCAAAAGACTTTAGGTTTAACCCTCTGCATACATGTCTCATTACCTAAAGCCCACACTAGCACCCCGTTACAATAAAAAACTTGATTTGCTTCCTTTAAAGGTTGCTAAACCCTTCTACTTCCACCCTTTATGGTGGTGTCTGCCTGCAAAACATAGGCACACATGGGGATCACTTATGTATGTTAGTATCTCTGTTACATACAACATGTATCATTAATAAAGTGGGACAGTTCTTAATGCCTTATATAATGTCATAAAAGTTCAAAAAGCTTATAGGTTGTCTTTCACACAAGTTAAAAATTAAACTGGAAAAAATAAAACATTATAGCAAAAATACAAGGGTGAACTGGGACTAACAGAATACAGTTATGAGA
Source organism: Clarias gariepinus (assembly GCF_024256425.1). Taxonomy (NCBI): domain Eukaryota; kingdom Metazoa; phylum Chordata; class Actinopteri; order Siluriformes; family Clariidae; genus Clarias; species Clarias gariepinus. The sequence goes on along the minus strand of NC_071101.1, from coordinate 35,549,940 downwards.
GTAAAAAAACCCACCTTTTTTTCTCTATATCAGGGTACTGAGTTAAATTTTTAGAAGGTCAGATTAATTGATCTTTGATGGCCTTGTTTATTTCCTTTTATTTAGATGGCAAAATGTAACAAATTTTTAATTTGCATGCTGCTCAAGTAAAATGGCTCTCGGTTCAGATATTTTTCATGCCCTCACCTTGTCCGTCTACAGATATGTTTGCTCAAGTGACCCCTTTTTTGTCTCTCAGTTGTGTTTCAATTACTACTTTTTGTTATAATATACTTTGTTTTTTTGGTAAGCCATAATGTGTCACGCTTTCGTTTGTTTCTTCTGTGCATGCTGTTCATACATGGTGAACTATTGTGTTGAGTGAGGCATATTGCCACATCTACCTCGAAAAAGAGATACTGGTACATAAATTATTCTTCTTATTTACCAGAAATGAATTAGGGTCCAGACAGAACTGTCACTCGGTCTGAATCCGGACTGCAGTCCACCATTTAGTAATGCCTGCTCTGTATAATCCCCTGCTACACTAACGTGTTAAAAAATAAAATTTATTTACATTGATGGTATCCAAGCACTATTAAAATGTGCTCCATGGTATGCTGAAGCGATGATTGTACTGTCTGGCTCACATCTGAAACACATTTAATGGCTCAAACAAGTGGAAATCACTTGCAGCAAGGCCAGGACCCATTTTGACTTCAATGCCCTTCAGGTATAAGTGGGAAAAGGTCAAAAACCTCGAATATGATCTGCCCATATTTGATTATACTGTGTCTATTATCAAGTTGGATTAAGGGTTAAGGTTGGCTCTGTCCTGTGTAAGAATATTTTTTTTCTGGATTGCATGCTCCTTAATTTGCATGTACCTCAAACTAAAATAAATTACATTTAAAAAATCAGGTACAGAGTTCAATCATCTTTCCTAAGTATGAACTTTACAAACTCTTAATCAACCATTAACATTTTATACTGTACACTTAATATAGTTTACCTCGAAGTGTTATGTAATTTCACGACCCTGTATACAGGATAAGCGGTAGACAAGGGAGTGGGGGGGGATACACAGCTTTAAACAATTACCCATTTATATCCCACATATATAGCCTACACAAAGTTTTGTAATATACACCCCCTTCAATATTAAAACGCTCCACTGAAGTTGAGAAACATCGACAGAATCGTCGCAGCCCCCTCAGCTTATTCGTATAAGTGTTGCCTGCACCGAAATGGCGGACGCGTTGACGTACTGTACCATCCAACGTCCAGCGCGGCACGTACTGACGTCACTTCCCGGTAAGCTCCGTGGAAGAGAAAGCGGAAGAAGCTCCAGTAAGCTAATGTCGATACGCAGCTAACAGACGTAACTTTTCAGGTGTGTTGTTTTTCAGGTATCGTTTAAAGATTATCCAGAGACTGTAAAGAGCAACTGTCCTCTGTGTTTGCTTTGTTTATTAGCAGCCAGACTAGTTAATGGTTATGACAAGAAAGGTCCGGTTTCAACAACAGTAAACATATTGATTTCTATTATATTTAAAGTTTGTTTGTTATACTGGAAAATATAGCAGTTGCCATAGTTGTATTCCGTGGATTTAAATTTTGTTGATACCGAGCAGCCTTCATTCTAGTATTTTAAATTAAATGTTGAAACAACATTGTAGTTACAGAATTGTTTTAATGCTCCTCTTTTCAATTCTACAGGTAAAACTACGTCACTGTTTTTATTTATGAAATGACTCGGTGTGTATGAGTCGGGTGTTTTGTTCAACATGGAGAAATTTGGTATGAGCTTCGGTGGAGGTCTAAGCAAAAAAGAACTGCTTGAGACCATTGAAAGTCAAAAGAAGCAGCTCATCCAGTACCAGGCCCGCTTCAAAGACCTTGTTCAGGCCTACAAGAGTTTACTGAAGGAGAAGGAGGCACTGGAAGCAAGCCTGAAAGTCCTGACTGTGCAATGCACAGGGCCCACTGAACCTGCAAAAGATTGTGGTTCACTTCACAGTGAAGACAGTCTCGACAATGCTGAATCAGGTGTTGAAAGTGTGGTGACTAGCAGCAGCAGTCAGAGTGATGCAGCAGATGAGGATCAGGTTGGTAATGTTGAGGGTACCTCTGCGTTTCTGCAGTCAGACAAGAGTGAACTAGAGCATAGCATTATTTCTAGCGGCAGTCCAACTGAGGATCAAACTGCAGCTTCAACAAATGCAGAATTAGACCGCCGGGTGAACCAACTAAAGTCTCAGCTCTCTACTTTGACCACTTCCTTGGCCACAGTAACACAGGAAAAGTCTCGGATGGAAGCCTCTTTCCAAGCTGATAAGCGCAAGATTAAGCAGGAGTTGGAGGAGGCTCGGGAAAAGGTAGAGGAAGAGCGTAACAAGCACCAGATTGAACTCCAGGCTTTACAGGAGCAGCTAGCAGAGAGCAGAGCACGTGTGATTATGCAGCAACACCAGCACGATCAAGAGCAACATGACCATGGCCACGTGATTCGGGAACTCCAGAAACTTTTGCAGGAGGAGAGGAGCCTTAGGCAGGATGTTGAACTTAAACTAGAGGATGCTAGGAAAACCTTTGCAGAAACCATGCAGAACAAAGACAGAGAGTTGGAGTATGAAGCGCGGCTGAAGCAGGTTAATGAGGAATGTGAAACTTTGAGAACGAGCCTGCAGGTTCTGGAGGTTGAGAGGAGCAAACCTGAACAGCGTGTGCTGGAACTACAGCAAGAGATTGCTGATCTTAAGGTGGACTTTAACCAGCAGCATCAACAGGAGATCAGAAAGGTATGACTAGTTCTTCTTTAAACCTTTGGGGCTTATTAATAACACTTGATCATATGTTATTGTTGAATTTCCAATTTGTGCAGGTCGATCAGGCAGAATCCTGCTTAAAGGAGCTGGCACGGCTGGAGGAGCAACGTGTGGCGAGTCTAGAGGAGCGGATTTCTGAGCTGTCAGGGTTGTTGGGTGCCTGTGAAAAGGCCAGGCAGAAGGACCAGCAAAGTGCTCAGAGGCTACGTGAGCATATCCTCCAGCTAGACACAGAGAACAAAGCTCTAGCCATCGCGGCCAGCACTACCAGGACCACCTCGTCAGACCTAGGCATTGATGAAATAAATCTGGATGTGAACACACTGAAGGATAAGTTAGAGAAGGTGAAAAAGCTGTTGCAACTGGTTGCACAGAAATCTCCAGAACAAAGATTGGAAATTGAGAAAATAATGGAGGGAGCAGGAGTAGGGCAGGAAGCAGAGAAGGTCTCAGTGCAGTATTATCAGCAAGAGCTGCGGCAGCTAAAGGAGGAATTTGAACGCTATAAAACGCGAGCGCAAGTTGTCCTAAAGAATAAGAATGGCAAAGACAGCGCACAAATCAAGGAGCTTGAGGAAGCTCGGGACCAGCTAGCCGAACTAAAAGAAAAGTACATCAACCTGCGTGTCCAGTCAGATGAGGCCATGGCGATGCACAACCAGGAGATTAAGAAGCACCAACAAGCACTGACTGCCCTTCATCAGGCTCATAAGCAGGACCTGGAAAGGCTGGAGGCTCAGCACAGAGAGAACTTCCTGCACCTTGAGGAAGAACTGCACAAGCAGAGGGAGCGCACTATGGCGTTACTGGAAGAGAAGGACCTTGAGCTTGAAAAGTTACGAGCCGAAAGCATCCAGGGACTGATTGTAAGTGATGTTGGAGCAGAAAGAGAAGTTAAAGGGGACATAGATCTCGAAACTGGCAGTTTCATGCATGAAGACTGTGAGATGATCTCTCATACTCTGAAGCTCACTAGCCCCCAAAAAAACAATTTGCTGCTATATGCTGAACAGCTGGCTCGAAATGATGTAGAAATTTCTGCCTTGCGCAAACAGAAGCATCAGCTGGAGGAAGGCTTGCATCAACTACAGGCAAAAGTGTTTGCTAGTGAAGAGAGGCACAAGGAGGAGATTGATGAGTTGCGGGCACAGCTGGACAAAAGAATTCGTGACCAGAGCAGAGAAGGTGCTAATTTGGAATACCTCAAGAATATAATCTATAGATTTCTTACACTACAGGACTCTAAAGGACGTCAGCAGACACTCATGGCCATCCTTACCATCCTACACTTTAGTCCTCAAGAGAAGCAGTCTGTCATGAAGCAACAAGTGCAGAGCTGGTGGACACCCAGGAAAAGATGATGCAGTTTTGATTTCATGACAATTTATTTATATTCTACTTACTAGTTTCTTGTTACTTTTTAAGTATATTATCAATATATAATGGATAATTGCTTTTTATGTTCGGGAAAAGAGAGGAAACGTTTCAGTGCATTCTGACATTCCAAGAATTCTGACATTGTGAATCTCTTCAGATTGTCTAGAATATTTTCCAGCCATTTAACAATTAACAAAAACTTAGTACAATCAGTTTAATTAAATTGAGGTTATTAAACATTATATTTAAAGTGTGTATACAGTATATGCTTATGAACACAATTAAAGAAAATGAGTCTGCTTTAAAAGAAATCTGAGGGAAACCAGTGTTTGTGTGTAGTGCTCAGTATTTTCTTGGTTAATTAGATTATGGTCCTGATGATTTCATACCATTGCTAAGTAAATGAATATTTCCTGCAGTCATTCCAATTAACATTCCCAGTTATTATCCCTGTAAATTATTAAACCCTTATTGGAGGATCACCAGCTGCAATGTTATAGAGTCTCTAGCCACTATTAACAAATCAGTCAAATAATACTTTTCCTTTGATACAGTTTGTGCGATTACATGCATAGAAACCTCCATTGTCCTCTTACAATTACATTATGGTCTCCAATGAATTTTCTCACAGTCATAATTGGAACTTGTATCATGGTAGAATGTCCTTTTTTGTAGTGTTACGTGTAGTGTTAAGCAAATTATGTCTGGTTTAACAATTTTCAGAATTAATTATTCAGTGCTTTACTAAACATAAATTTTAAATCTTTGTTGAATACATAAAGTCCACAGTTTTTCTTATATGAGGATTTTGTACCATGACTGTGTACAAACACAGGAAACATAATACTTTTATTTGAACACATTGACATTTTCTTTAATACACTCATACCTCAACATAATCCCTCAGTGCCTGCTAACATTTTTATGAAAACAAGAAGAATAGATAAATACTTAAAAAAAAAATACTTACAAGGGACATTTGTCAGATTTATAACTTTTAAAGAATAGGTTATAAATTGATCAGTTTAATAATTTAAATATAGATAATGTGTATCAGCCTGTAACAGTGTGACTTGGCCCCCAAAAGGTGTCTCAAGCTATTTCATAACTTTTACTCAAGTCTGCATTTTTTATGTGCATTACCTGTCCATCACACTCATATATAAATACTTTCCAAACTGTTTTTACAATGTCAGAAGCATACTATCACACCTAAATGATGGAGATCATAAAACTAACTTTTATAACTTTTAATATTACATGAGGATGACCCGAGCAAATACAAAATGTGTTTAAATAATGATTTCATTTATCAAAAGAAAAGATGCTGTACAAACATATGAAGAAGTAATCTCGCCCCTGTTAAATCATGATTAATCATGTTAAAAAAAGCAAAACATCCATGATCTAAAGAAATTCAAGAACAGATGAGAAACAAAGTAACAGGCCTCACTTAAGATCAGTGTTCATGATTCAACACTAAGAAAGAGACTGGGCATCCAGTGGAGAACCATCCCCCTGAAAAAAAAATAATAATAATTAAAGTTTTGGGATGGCCTATAATATCCAATTATTCGGTTTAGGGGGCAATTACTTTTTCAAATAGGGCTAAACAGGTTTGGACATCTTTTTTCCTGAATAAATAAAATCATTTAAAAACAGTGTTTTGTATTTACTCAGGTTATCTGTGTATAATATAAAATGTGTTTAATCTGAATCCCAAATACTTTTCTGGGTGCTTCTGTTTCTAAAATATGCCTAAAGGGCTTCTGTATTTTTGTTAATGCTGGTGCTCCTAACTTTCTGAAATGGAAACACTGGTGCTACCTGATGAAATGATGATTGTAATCACTAAACTTACATTAAACCTGCACTAAAAAAACAGTTTAAGATCAGTCTTTGTGTAGTAGTGTCTGCAAATCCTGTGGCAGAGAGCTGATCACAGAATGGATGTAGTTTTCCAGCTTGTTTAGCAGTACCTCCTTCACAGGAAGCTGGTGCGTACGAGCTCTAGCCTAGTGCAGTAAGGAAGTAACAAAAAAGTTAACTTTAGATCTTTACTTATAGTTGTAATATTATGTAATTAAAAACAGATAAGAAAACAAGTAGATACTGTAATGTTACAATAACTGCAACCACGGATCTATATACTGGTGTTACTGAACAAGTAGCACTCAAATGCTTTAGTAGAAGAACTGAAACTAGGTTACAGATACAAAATTACAAAATTTTATCACTAACCAACTTCTCACGCAGTTTTAAAATTAGGTCAACAATCTCCACCTCGGACTTGTCTTTTATCCAACTCAGCAGATCCTGTAAAATGCAACAAAACAATCCAGTTCACCAGAGCTGCACTTCCTTCTGACAATGAGCCTCATTTATCAAGGCGAATAGAAATGGATTTACACAAGTGTTTTTATACACTCAACAAAAATATAAACGCAACACCTTTGTTTCTGCTCCGATTTTTCTTATGGACTTAAAGATCTAGAATTAATTCCAGATACACAATATTACCATTTCTCTCAAACATTGTTCACAAATCAGTCTAGTGAGCACTTCTGCTTTGCTGAGATAATCCATCCCACCTCACAGGTGTGCCACATTAAGATGCTGATCTGACATCATGAGTAGTGCACAGGTGTACCTTATACTGCCCACAATAAAAGGCCACCCTGGAATGTGCAGTTTTTTGCTTTATTGGGGGTCTGGGGACTCAGAACCGGTCAGTATCTGGTGTGACCACCATTTGCCTCATGCAGTGCAACACATCTTCTTCGCATAGAGTTTATCAGATTGTCAATTGTGGCCTGTGGAATGTTGGTCCACTTCTCTTCTAAGGCTGTGCAAAGTTGTTGGATATTAGTGGGAACTGGTACACGCTGTCGTATAAGCAGGTCAAGCACATCCCAAACATGCTCAACGGGTGACATGTCCGGAGAGTATGCTGGCCATGCAAGAACTGGGACATTTTCAACATCTAAGAACTGTGTACAGATCCTTGCAACATGGGGCCGTGCATTATCTTGCTGAAACATGAGGTGATGTTCGTGGATGTATGGCACAACAATGGGCCTCAGGATCTCATCACGGTATCTCTGTGCATTTAAAATGCCATCAATAAAATGTACCTGTGTTGTTCGTCCATAACAGATGCCTGCCCATACCATAACCCCACCACCACCATGGGCCACTCGATCCACAACATTGACATCAGCAAAGCGCTCACCCACACGACGCCACACACGCTGTCTGCCATCTGCCCTGAACAATGTAAACCGAGATTCATCCGTGAAGAGAACAACTCTCCAACGTGCCAGACGCCATCAAATGTGAGCATTTGCCCACTCAAGTCTGTTACGGCGACGAGCTGGAGTCAGGTCAAGACCCCAATGAGGACGACGAGCATGCAGTTGAGCTTCCCTGAGACGGTTTCTGACAGTTTGTGCAGAAATTGTTTGGTTATGCAAACCAATTGTTTCAGCAGCTGTCTGAGTGGCTGGTCTCAGACGATCTTGGAGGTGAACCTGCTGGATGTGGAGGTCCTGGGCTGGTGTGGTTACACGTGGTCTGCGGTTGTGAGGCCGGTTGGATGTACTGCCATATTCTCTGAAACGCCTTTGGAGACGGCTTATGGTGAAGAAATGAACATTCAATGCATGAGCAACAGATCTGGTTGACATTCCTGCTGTCAGCATGCCAATTGCACGCTCCTTCAATGCTTGCTGTGAGACAAAACTGCACATTCCAGGGTGGCCTTTTATTGAGGGCAGTATAAGGTACACCTGTGCACTACTCATGATGTCAGATCAGCATCTTGATGTGGCACACCTGTGAGGTGGGATGGATTATCTCAGAAAAGCAGAAGTGCTCACTATCACACATTTAGACTGATTTGTGAACAATGTTTGAGAGAAATGGTAATATTGTGTATCTGGAATGAATTTTAGATCTTTAAGTCCATGTCACGAAAAATCGGAGCAGAAACAAAGGTTTTGCGTTTATATTTTTGTTGAGTGTAAGTAATTTGGTGGTCATGAAAATCCAGTAAATTTAGAGAAAAAAGTTATAAAGTGTACGTTTGCATAATCCTGTCCAAAAAATTTTGAACAAACTTTTTTTTTTTCTTTTTGGTTTCTAAACACCACTTAATTAAATTGGAAATGAATAACTAAGTGAGCAAAGTCAACACTTTCAGCTTAAAGTCAAGAAGTTTGGAACAAATGGTTACATAGTTGGCCTGGTCCCTCATTAGACTACATATAGACTAAAAACTTAACTAATTTAACTTCTGACTTAATTGAAGGTTGGTCTGGTCTGTTTGTGCCATAAGGTACTATATAAACAAATGGCCCAGCTGATGGTCAATTTAGAACTCGCTTATTATTATAAAGATTATATATTATTAAAAAAGTGAATGAAAAGGAAATCAAAATAATTTACACTTTTCTTTTTAGTCTTTATCATAATCGCTCATTTTATGCTCACAGTTGTCTATGTCCTCTTATGCATTTTATAGGCATAACTAAAGTCAAACGAACTGTGTCACAAACATGATTTGCACTTTTATGGCGATTAATATAAGCACAAAAGTACAAAGCAAATCGGCCTTTCGTTTTGGCCTATGCAAACATTTAAACACAATTTAATCAGTAATAGATGAGAACCAATGTAATTATACTTTAATTTTATATGGGTTTGGAATTAGTACTTACGGCATTACAGATGGCCTGTAAATGAAGGCAATCCATCTTATTTGACATTTCCCTGTGCTTAGCACGAAACCACCCATCAAAATTAGAAGACTAAGAGGATTGCCTTAAAAACACACAGATAAATATCTAGTTACCAGTACAATCACCGCCAGAGAAACCATAAACAGTTAAATATTACAGTGTATTACTTATAAAGGCCCAGCCAGTCTCCTTTGCGAATGGAGGTGGTTTGAGGCCCAGCATGTTCCAGAGAGGCCACAAACTCAGCCTGACTGAAGGGTCGGATCTGAGGAGGAGTCTACACACACACACACACACACACACACACACACACAATTAATTAACAATTAAATCCTTTAGTATGAATGCTAATGTGTCTTTAACATTTAAAATCTAAACAAGATAGAATTAGTTTTAATAAACCTTCCAAGGAGTCATGGATATTTGAAGTGGCATCAAGCTGGCCAGATATTGCTCCTGTAAAACAGCAAGTTTGTGACATATGCCACTCTTCCTAAACATGCTATTATCAATATATTTATTAATTAGGTATTAATACAATATGCAAATGTCTTTAGCACAAAAATATCAAATGTTCTCACCAGTGGAACCATAAAGCTCTGTGTCAGTTCTAACAAATGCCACCTCAAGATGGTGCTCTGTACCTCAGAAGGCTTTTTCCTCTGAACTCCCTAGAAAAGGTGTGTGAATACATACAGTAGAAAAGGTGACTGAAAAACATTGATATAAACATGCCTAGTTTTGTCAGTCTCAATTTAATTTACCTTTAAGAGTCGCTTGATTAGGGCTTTGTCTTTATGAAGAAATGTTTTATATTCTGTGTATATACCTTGGTGATGGAATAAAAATGTGGGTGAAAGGCACATACAGACAGATGTTTACTTTGCAATACATAAAAAAATTATAATTAACGTTATAATGAAAGTATTTAGACATACCTGGTTTTGTGTCCAGCATTTTCAATTTGGTCAATTTCTTGACCTTTACTTGTTTGAGCAAGTCTCCTAAAATTAATGAGTAATCATAAACCTGGGCAACTGAAAACATGTTTGGTTCCACAAGATTTCCAAAGGAAGCCCTACTTACTAGACACCTTCTGCTCCCCCAGACACATGATGTGAGGCCAGCTCTGAAACGTCTTTATAAAGAAAGGATTCGTAACACCCAGTAATACATTAGGCCTGAAATTACAAGCATAAAAATGAGGACTGAAGGTCAAGCATCCCTTTTTTGAAACTTAATAAATAAAGTATACTTTTAAATAAAGTATATTTAATTATAAGTATATTTAATAAATCAAAACCAAAGTGCTATGGTTCAGTTTATTTTAGTGCGTTGTAATAAGTGTGTGCTTACGGTGACTGACGTCTGGTACTGTACTCCTTAAACTCGCTGTCATGGATGGTAAAGTAAGGCCGAAAATCACAGCAGTATTTCAGTGGACTGATGCAGCTGGCAAGATGTGAACAGGTAAACAGGTGAACAAGCTAAACTATATATGATACTTACCAATACATCAATACATCAAACAACTAATTTTAGCATATATTAGGTTAAGCAGTTCATAAAATACATCAGTGAATTTTGTCACAATAATACAAAATACAAATACAAAATAAATTTTTTTTAATTGTACTCAACCAAAAAAAAAAGAAGAAAATTTTAATTCAATAATTCATCTCTAGTAAGTGCTTTATCCTGGTCAGGGTAACAGTGAATCCAGAGCCAATTGGGCACAAGGCTAAAGTAAATTAGAGAGTGACATAAGGAGAACATGTAAAATTCAGACATTAACCCATATTATACCCCGGGATAACCCTGACAGGGAACTCCAGACCTGTGAAGCAGCTTCCACTGTGCCAATGTGTAGCTCAACTACAAAATACTGTAAAGGAAAATTTTACAAGAGTCTTTCTCTATATTTCTGCTTAAATAATCAATTATCATTTAGTCATCAATGTTCTAACAGAGAAATATAGATTTTGGTTTGAAACCAATATTCTTTTTGGTTGAAAACAGAACCGTTACTTAGGTCTATATATATATATATATATATATACATACACACACACACACACACACAGATAGCTAGATAGATAAATAGATATATGAATGTTTATCTATATATATATGGATATTTCTCTGTTAGAACATTAATGACTAAATGATAATTAAGAAATAATATAATATATATTAATCAATCAGAATGGCTATTACCGCCTTGCTCACCGCTGCGGCAAAACAACAGCGGGCAAAATAAATCAGTTGCATTTTAAAGTCATTTGTGCATTGACCGCCAGGTGACGCAAAGTAACATTTTCATTCGCCGCAGTTTTAAAATACAATTTAGTCATAAAAAATGTATCGAAGAAATACAATAGTGATGGTAACTTCCATAATAAGTACTTTACACAACAAACATGAAAAATCTGAACCAGAGCTATTGATATTTGTTGTACAAAAATGAGTAAAAAAAACAAACAAACATTGGTTAAATGTTGTGTGAATCAATTTCTCTAGCTGATAATTTTATTTTTACAAACTATAAACGGTTATATAGTGTGTTTATTGTTATAGGGTTATGTAATCTGTTTACTGTTCTTTAAGTTCTGGGGTCCGTTCTTCGTACGTCGCTAACTCAGTTAGCTGGATTTAATTGTTGTGGATTTGTCCTGATCTTGGATTGTTTCGTTCTTCGATGCGCTTCTCGCATTTGTTGTCATAGCAACATATCCGTAAGCTTGAACCTGCTCGGGAGCAGGTTTATTTAATGTAAACAGGATTTAGCCTGCGCTCCTGGCGGGTTATGATTGATTGAAATGGCGAGGTCACATCTGATTGGTTAAAGAGCACGACTGACTCACGCGGAAAAAGAAAAGTATATGCCCCCTGCCATGGACTCCCCCAACAAGATTTTTTGTGACAGCCATACTTTGTCACCTACGTTGTACATTCGTCCCGGAGGGTGTCGAAGGCAATGTTGGCACGTTGGATGGCAGTGTTGGCTTGGTTCCACAACCGTCAACACCTACAGACCAACTGTTGGGCTGATGGTACATCAACCTCCGGTTCTTGGTGATCCGGTTCAACATCGAAGGTTGGAAACCGTGGCATACTTCAAATGGGCTCAAGTTGGTGGCGGATAACACATGGAGATTATGTGACAGTTCAGCCCAGATGAGGTAGCGACCCAGAAGCTGTGACGATTGGCGACAAAACATCTCAGGTAGCGCTCCAGTTGTTGGTTGGTCCGTTACGTCTGACCATTAATCTAGGGTGATATCAGGATGACAGACGACAGGTAGAATTGATCAGAACTAGGGCCCCCTGTCCGAGACGATGTCTTTTGGAAACCCATGCAGGCGGACTACGTGTTCTAAGATCAGCTCAGCTGACTTCTTAGCTGACAGGAGTTTGGCGAGAGCAACCAGATGCACGGCTTTGGAGAACCGATCCACAATGGTCAGGATGGTGTTTTTTCCCCTCAAAGGCCGGTAGGCCTGTGATGAAATCGACGGCAATGTGCATCCAGGGGCGGCGGGGAACAGGAAGTGGTTGAAGTTCCTGTGGTGAAGACACGCTGGATAAATTAAAGAGTGCGCCGATCACCAGGGTGTCCAGAGAGTGGAGTGGCCCCATTGGAGGATCTCTGCTCTCATGGCGTTGGGAGTTTTACGCAGAGTGGTCCAGTCAGCACACCCGCCGGCTTGGCCTCTGCAGCTTGTGAGAGGGAGAGGGCGTCTGCCTTGGTGTTCTTGGACCCCGGACTGTATGAAAGATGGAGACTGTTGGAGATTTCGGATGGTGATTAGGTTCTGGTGATCGGTCCAGATGATGAATGGCTTCCTGGCGCCCTGGAGCCAGTGATGCCATTCCTCCAAAGCCCACTTTATGGCCCTTATACCGTATCGCTGCTGACAGAGATACAATTTTTTGGAGAAGAAACCACAGGGGTGTAGTTTCTGATCTGACCTCAGCCCACATCGGCGGGTCCATGACCACACCCTGGGGCGAAATGACAAAGCCCTGGAACTTAGTGGAGTGCTCGTGAAAAGAGTACTTCTCCGACGTACAGTACAGCTGATGGGCGAGCAATCTCTTTAAGACCGCCCTAAGATGTTAAACATGTTCGTTGCCCGTGCTGGAGTAAATAAGGAAGTTGTCTAAATAAATGAAAGCCCACCGGCTTAGCATGTCCCGGAGAACGTCGTTTATGAACTGCTGGAAGGCTGCGGGGGCGTTGCAAAGTCCGAAGGGAATGACTAAACTCTTGTAATGCCCAGTAGGGATGATGAAAGCCACTCATCACCCTCTCTGACGTGCACCAAGTTGTAGGCGTTCCGGAAAGTAAATATGGTGGCACCAGAGAGGGCGTCCAGGGCTGAGTTGGTGAGAGGCAACAGGTGTTGTTTTCGATGGTGATATTGTTAAGACCTCGATAATCGACACATGGACAAAGTTTGCCGCCTTTCTTCTTCACGAAGAAGAACCCCGTGGCAGCAGGCGAGGCGGATGGCTGGATGGTGCCGTGGCGGAGAGCGTTGGATACGTACTCCTCCATCGCCTGCATCTCTGTGGTGGATAGGGAGTAAAGATGGCCGCGGGGTGGGATCGTGCCTGGCTGAAGGTTGATGGCCAGGTCGTATGGGCGGTGAGGAGGAAGCAACGTCTCTTGCAGAAAATTTCAGCTAGGTCCCGATAGGCAGAGGGGATGACGCCCCAGCCGACCCTGTAGGCGAAGTTCGGTGCAGGTCAGGGCCCATTGCAGAATCCGGTTTTGGGTCCATGAAATGAGTGGGTCATGTTGCAGCAGCCAGGGGTGTCCGAGGATGATGGGTGGAGATAATATGGAGGTAAGGTGAAACCTTTTCTTGGTGCTGATTGATGGTGAGGGTGATGGGGCTAGATGAACGGGTCCGACTGTCGACAGATGTAATCCAAACCGGCTGGGATAATGCCTCGATATTTACCCTTAGTTTTTTGGCGTAAGAAGAGTCAATGAATTTGACTCAAGAAAGAGTCAGTGAAGTTATCTGCGGCACCAGAGTGAATGAACGCAGCACTCCTGACCCAGAGGCATACTTGGACCGTGAGACAGGAAATGTTGGTCATGGTGGCGGAGAGTTGGAGGTGACCCGTTAAGCTGCTCTTATTTCTCACCGGCCCTGGGCGTTTCCCGGCCGGATGGGGCAGATGGCTCGGTGTTGCGTCGATGACCCACAGTATGTCCCAAATTACTTCTGTGTCAACCACGGCAGGAGGTGGAGATCCAATCAAGTCCTATAGCGGTGGGAGAGAAGGCAGGTCGGGCTTCAGGATTTGTGGCATTGGAGAAGAAAGTGGAGGAGTAGGGCGTGGTGTGAGATATGATGGCATGATTGTGCGCCAGGGTCCGGGGGGCTGGCCTCGGACGAGAGAGCAGACGTTGATCTATCCAGAGAGCTATTTGGATGAGGCCCTACAGCGTTGCAGGCAGCTCTCGTCCGGCGAGCTCTTCCGTAATGCGGAAAGCCAGCCCCTTGTAGTGGGTCGTCTGGAGGGCGGAGTCTCCCCAGGTGGTTTGAACAGCGAGGGTGCGAAAGTCAGCTGTGTAGCTCCTTATGGACAACACTCCCTGCCGCAGATCTCCAAGATAAACCCAAAATTGGTGAGTACTCACGATGTGATGTGAAGCGCCATTTTGTCTCCTTTTATGCTTCCGTAATCGCGACCTTACTACTTCCGGGTCCTAGTGTCGGTCGTGTAGAGAGTGTGCATGACAGTAAATCTACTATAAATTTAAAGATCACAAAATATAAGATGACAAAAAACCCTACATAAATAATAATCAGTTCAGGGTTTGTTTATTTGTTTTTTTAGACAATTCTCACTCACTACTTCACATGTTGACTGGTACATTTGAATTCGGGGGAAAAAATAAGATTTTTGGGGCACATTTTTGAGTGATAACTTGTACTTTGATCTGTTCATTGAGTTCTAACACACAGTCAGAATAAGAGTAGAGAGTGTAATCATATTTAAGTAAAATATACTTGTGTATGCAGCAATGTAACAATATGATATTATTAATCTTGGTGAAATAATATAGACGTAGGTACAGAGAACATAATGGATTCACTCAGAGGTGAGACAAGAAAAGCAGACGACTATGAGACAGGTCATAAAACATAAACAGTAAGGGGATGGGTAGTAATACTCAGTTTACAGTGTGTACCCAAAGTAGATGGGAAAAAAACCCTAGAGTAACCCAGACATGAACTGTACTTATTTTATATTTAGCTGTCACATGTATGATAAATAGACAAGATAAGGCGCCAGGTGCCAGACCCGACAGAAACATGAGCATAAAATAAGGTGCCAGGTGCCGGACTTGGCAGAAACACGAGCATACTTAATTAGGGATTGAAACATACACGTGCTACACATGCACCTGCAGTTGCGCACACATGTCTAATTAAGAATATAGACAAATAACCAAAAAGACGTTCAGTTTTAAAAAATGCTGAGTTTAATAAGAAGTAGAAAAACTTACAATAGCATGTGCATCTACATAATGACAAACAAGGAGATATATAAAAAAATACAAAAGTATAAGGCCTAACATAAAACTACAAAAAACAACAGCAAAAAAAAAAAAAAAGGCATATGAAATCACATATCAAACATCAAACTTCTCTGAGTCAGAACAACACTCACTGCGGTTCAGAATTGGTCCAGGTGCTGGAGGAAAATCCGTTTGGGTACCAACAGTTGCACTCTTTTAACCCTAACCCTAACCCTAACAGACACTTTAAAATCGGTCAGAGTGACAACACTTACTGGACAAACAGGCCTTAGAACAGAAGGAGCTGGAGTACCAGACTCTGGCCTTACAGGTCTAAAGGCATGAAGAAAAGGGCTGTTTATCTCCAGACGAAGTCTCTTTTAGAAGGGCCAGGATTGACGTCATCCTTCCTGAAATATGTAAGCTCTCGCTCATAAAGAAACTGCATCAAGGACATACTGTAGGCGGCTGACACTCAGCCTGGATGAGGCCCGCAGAGGCCTGGTCCATGGCAGGTACTGTCCATGCTGTCCGAGTCGTCCCGAAGGATACAATGAGCACTTGGGCAAGTACAATCAGCTAAGAGATTAAAATAAAATACGTAAATACAACAAATTGGAAAACAAGACAAAAATATTGAAATGGTGCGAAAGAGATGCTTACCCATGGTCTGTCTCTTGAGAACTGTAGTGAAAACCAGGAAAAAACAGGAATGTATAGTAAAATTAAGCGCCACCCTAATATTTTTTTTATAAATTAAACAAGAGAAGTGTAAAGATAATGGAAAGTAATTTGCAAGAAAAATGTATTATAATGGGAAAAAATACATGACGTAGGAAGTCAGATGACGAGGTATA
Source organism: Clarias gariepinus (assembly GCF_024256425.1). Taxonomy (NCBI): domain Eukaryota; kingdom Metazoa; phylum Chordata; class Actinopteri; order Siluriformes; family Clariidae; genus Clarias; species Clarias gariepinus. Next base: position 35,533,616 of record NC_071101.1, on the reverse strand, counting down.
TGACATAACAATATGGTAGAAAAACTTAATGGGAGAATTTCTTGGAAAAAGTTAGACTATAATGAGTTAAAACATTTGGTGAGGAATTAAAAAAATAAGTACTGAGGAGGAGACAAGGTGTGCATGCCTCCTCTTAAAAACTGTATATACTGTCATTATAACTGTCATTCTTTGGTTCTTTTGACTAGAGATACAGCTTTTGTTCAATGTTTTATACTTAGGTAAAATTAACAAGTGAAGACTAAAAATTTCCCACAAGAGAAAACTTTTATTTTAGCTGTTATTTTTTTCATCACATTCCCAGTGGGCCAGAAGTTTACAGAGACTTAGGATTTTTTGTAAAATTTCCTTTAAATTGTTTAACTTGGACCAAATGTTTCGGGTAGCATTTCCCAAGCTTCTTTCAATAAGCTAATTTTAGCGTATTCTTCCTAACAGGACTGTCAAACTGGGTCAGGTTTGTAGGCCTCCTTGCTTGCAGCAGAGATGGTCAATACTGCCAAACTGTTAAATTTTTGTTTCACCAGGACTGAGGACATTTTTGTAGATGCAAACTACAGTCTGTTTTTTTTTTTTGTTTGTTTGTTTTTGAGGTTTTGAAGCAGTGTCTTCTTTCTTGCTGAGTACTGTAGCCTTTTGGGTTATGTTATATTTGTCTTGATTTACTGTTGATATAGATAGGTTTGTACTTGTGTTACTTTTAAGTATTTGCAAATTGCTCCACAGAATGAAAGAGACATGTGGAGGTCCACAGTTTTTTTTTGAGGTCTTGACTGATTTTGACTTTTCCCAAAATGTCAATTAATGATGTAAAATTAGCAGAAACTTCTAAAGTATGACAATTTTCCGGAATTTTCCATAACATGTAATTTTTTGACCCACCAGAATTGTGATATAGTGAATTATAAGTAAAATAATCTATCCATAAACAATTTCTGGAACAGTTACTTGTGTCATGTATAAAGAAGATTTTCTAACAACTCGGCAAAACTATAGTTTGTTAACATGAAATCGGTGGAATCAGTTTTAATGGCTTTAACCTAAGTGTATGTAAACTTCAAATTTCAAACCTCAAAACAATATGTGAAAGATGGCAGTTGCTAAATTAGCTTCCTGCTAAAAAAGTAAAATGATAAAATAGACAATTTTAGGTCAGCTAAAAAATGTTATAAAAATGTTTTAACTCCATTAAAAAATCTTCTTAAATATTATTTTAGCAATTATAGCAAACAATGTATTAGATTTATTTCTCTTCAAGCAAAAAACTGTTCACACATGTTATGCTCTAGTTATCTTCCTTTATTATTAATCTATTTGTCCTACTAGTCACAGTCAGAATGGAAAAGACAGCATGATAATGAGCATACCTTACAAGAGCCAGCACTGTCTCTGAGGACACAGTTGGGGAAGGTGCCATGACAACTAATGGCTCTCCTAGCAACATCAACTCCCACAGCAGCTGTATGTGAATGAGGACAGACTGGAAACACCTGATCGGGTCAAAGATCAACTGGGTCAGTTTAGTGCAAAGACTGCCCTCATACTAGGCCTTTATACTAAGGCTGTCATTCTATTCTTTCTCTTTATCATAATTAATCATACTCTCTGAGATTAATCTACTTCTCTAAGATCTTACATACTTCAGTTATTTCATGGAAAACATAAAGGTACGATTAGATTAAGCTGAAAACCAGCCAATTACAGTCACTGGCCGATCTATCAGTGCATGTTTAATATTAACTTTAGGAGCTGTATCTATTCAGAAATCACAGACATCACCAAAGAGATAAAAACAACATTATATGCACAGAACAAAAAAAAACATTTTACCATCTCTAATGGCAGAACTACAATGGCAGATAATTGATCTACAAATGACAGAACATGAATATTTGACAAAACATCCTGATAATGCAGTTTATAACGAAATTAAACGTGTTTGCACGTTTGCCCGATCTACAGATTACACATTTAAGTCCTATTCTGACGGGACAAGTTTTCCAAATGACATTTGAGTTAGAAATTTTTTCAGACAATGTCTGTCATTTTATGTATGCATTCGGACGGGACTAACATCTCCATGTTTATTACGGAGGTAGGAGTGTCTGTGAAGGTAAGAGTGTCGCATTTGGACATGTGGCCGTTGCCATGTGGCCGTTGCACAAGATCACATGTCCAAGATGCGTGAAATCTACATCCATTATTGTTGCGCAAACTTGAATGCTAGAGATAGTACGGTAGTTCACATTGACCAAAACACAAAAGAAAACGCGTTTTGGAAAAAACATTTTTGCCAATCACAATCATTCGCATTTGGATGGGATTAGATTTCTCAGAGGACCGCTGAGTTTGCTGAAAAACAGTAGGAAATTTTTACAGCAGTCGTGTGAGAGAAAGACAGACATGGCAGATTCGGACGGGATTAAAATCACAAAGTACGTCTGTGAAACAGAAATTTCTCTAACGACCCCCTATAAAACTAGTCCCGCCTGAATAGGGCATTAAACAACCTTAGAGTTATAAGGTGTTTTACTAGTTATATAATCTCAGTCTTAACTCAGACAGAATAATACTAAGGTAAACACTTGTTCTTGTATTTGGCTCAAATGAGACTGCTTGGTAAACGTTTAACCAATGCAAGTGAGGTGTCTATTTGAGTATTTAATGAAGGATCATACTGCGGTAATCCGATTATGATCAAACTGAGGTAGTCACTAAGACATGTGCTTAACAGCCTGAGTACTCTACCAATAGCATTGTGTCTGCATTAATAACTCACACAGTTCCCTGTTTTTTTTTTTTTTACCAATTTTGACTTGGAAAACGAGCATTGTCTTTGTTTACGAGCACAGAGTATCATGTATTATGCATGCGCTCCTTGATTTAATGCCGAGTGTCACATGATCATAACTGAGCCAACGGTTTTTCTCTCTCTTGCGCTGCGGGTAATCATCACCCCTGCTGGGTCTTAGTGTTCGTCTCTTACTGGTGTTCGCACACACACACACACTCTTTCTCGTCGTTAGTGTGTGTCAAAGTTTGAGTGTGTGTATTATGTGTGCGCGCGCGTAATTTGACACTGTGCCGGATCACTCTGTCTCTCTCGCCTTTAATGTGTGTGTGTGTGTGTGTGTGTGTGTAAAACAGAGAGGGGGTGCTTCACTCACACACAACCGGCACGGTGTCAAATTATGCTCGCGCACACACAACACACACACAGCAGCGCAAGAGAGAGAAAAACACACAGCGCCTGTGTGCATAAATGGAAACACTTATCTGTCAGGATTTATTTTTACTTTTTTTAAGGTAACATGCAGGTTAATTTGTTTTATTTTTACTTTATATTTTGTGTTAATTATTTTCATGTATTTATTTTTTGGGGCTGTGGAATGAATTATTTTACTTTCCATTATTTCTTATGGGAAATGCTTTGATTTACGAATTATGCTCGTAATCCGAGGTTCCACTGTATATATTTTTTCAAGTAAGTTGTGTTTTAACATGGTCATTTTAACACAAGACCTGATTAATCACAACCTCCACAACAGATAAAACCAAGCAGCAACATACTCACTTAAAAAGATCCAGCTCATTGATGGTAGGGAGAACCATGGGAAAAGAGAGTTGTTTCTACACAGCACAAACAAGAACAGAAAAGGGATTTGAGCATTTTAACTACTGACTCCATTATTACAAATAAAAAGTAAGCTCTGACCTCTTTCTGTTTCTGTTTGCTAGGACTTCCTCCTGGTTTGTCATCTTTTGAAGGAATTCTAACCTGGATGTACAGAATTACATAATTCGAACATTATGACATTTAAACACCAACCTACCAATTTTATTATGGACACACAGCTGTGTATTTCCAATAACTAAAGGTCTCTTTAATAATTAACTTAAAACGCTTTTACATGTAAACTTTTTAAGCAGTGAATTTTACTGTTTTTTTTTCATATTTAATTTCACTAAGCATTTAGAATGATTTTCTGTCTACATTTCTTCCTCCAGAAGATGATGGTTCACCACTATCATTTCAGGTTTTAATAATGTGTTTTCAGTTCTAAACCCAGTTTTAGTAGTTTCAGCAATATCCTTATTTGTTTTCTTTTCTTGATGCGAACAACATGACCTTTCGGAAAGAACTAACATCTTTGCCACAACCACAGGATACGTCTTCTGACATGATTATCTAAGAAATGTAAAGCTAGTCACTGCATCAGTTAGGGTTAAATAACTTGTTGCCAGCTGAACCATATTAATCAATGCAGAAACTATCCAGTGGATGACTTGATTATTTTCTCCCATATTCCCACATTACTCCCTTTCTTTTGCTAAATAGTCTATTTTTACTTCAAGATCCTATTATCGTTTACTATAACTTGGCAGGAAATATTTTTAATTTTAGACTGGGTGGAAATTATGCATTCAACAGATGTATTTGTATCAGTTTTTATATTCATTTTAAAAAATGGGTTTAACAAATTAATAAAAACTAATCTTTATGCTAACTCTGGAACAATGTTCTAACTATAAACATGTGTCCTGGAAACAAAGCACTGCTGGAATTTTAGTCATTTTTCATTTATAAATATAATAAAACAAACAGTAATTTGCTTTACTCTTGATTTAGAGAGATGTTATGTTGAGAAATACATTTTCAACTTGAACATAGACTGCCTCCTTTACAGCAGTCTCAAACCATCAATCTTCTTTATCCAAGAAGTTTCAATCATTGTGCTCAAATGCGTTTCCTTTGTCCTTTGCGTCTGGTCCTGAGATGCTCCTTATGTGCTAGTACCGTAGATTCTCCCATGTAGAGGTTGTTCTGTCTCTCCAGTGTAGCACTTTGAACACTACACCGGACTTCTCTACACCGGACTTCATATATTTTTACTGCTCCTCTTGTTTCAGTGTCCGATCTTTGGGGTGTTTGTCTTAGCGTGTTGGTGGTTTTGAGTTAAAATGGTATCTGTTTTTCAAAAATCACTGTTAGCTAACCCTAACCCTAACCCTAGGGGATGACAAAGCCTAACCAACGATAACTGCAGACCTTGAGAGCTACTGCATCTATGGATGCATGGCTTTATTCTTTTTGGTTTAGGTAGAGAAGGGGATGTTTTCTGCCCTATGGTGCAGCATCTTGATGACACCTAATTTGTCTTAATAGGAATAAAAGTAACACCATCCAGCCTGAAGATAAAGGACGATGACGATGTCATCCTGAACACTTAATTATCACAATAAAGTAACCGAACCTTTAAAGGATCATTACACATATGAGAAGCGGACTCCTCACCCTCAACTATAGGAAAAAGGTGATTGATATATCCGGTCCTCCGAAGCGTAAAATGAACGCGCAGAAAACGAACTAGAAGCGGTTTCCTTGCGTTCGTTGGGTTTTGAACGCCAAGAAAAAGCTGCATGCAATGTTTTTTTAATGCCGTATAAACGCGCAGCCGGACAAACGCATGTCACCAAAGCCTGTGTGAACACTCTCATTGACTCCTATGTGTAGAAAACACTCTGCGCCTGATCCGCGCTCACCGGACGCTACGAACGGAAAAAAATCGCTCGATTTTAACGCCCGTGTGAACAAGGCCTTAAGAAGCCACTCCCTGCCTGACCAAGAGTCAGCAGCGTTAACCCAATAAAACACAACATTGCTAAAAAAATTGCGGAATCCAACTTTCCTCAGACTTAAGAAGGTAGTAGAATGAGCAGTGACACGTTTTGTCCAAACAAAAAATAAGTCCAGTTGACATGACCCAGAGATATTACACATACACTGATATTACACATTTTTTACAAAAGTTAAAAACTTCACCCTTGCCCCCTTGAACCTTACACCACTGATTCATCATGATGTATGTTACTCTTAAACTAAAAGCAAACATGAAAGGTGCTCCAAACCTGCAATATGACTCCCATCACTGGCAAATTAAGTGTCTGGCTTGGCATAGGTGGCGGCCACTGGTCAATCTCATTGCAAACTGCAACAGATTTATAATGCATATGTTGTACTAGTTAGTTAGTATAAATAATGTCAGATATCATTACTATATCACAGATATCATCTACTTAGTCAGGTTCCGGTGTCTTCATGGGACATTCTGACTACTAGCTGTGTGGCTATGTTTTTTTGTTATTAATATCATGTCCATTTTTATGGATTACACAAGATACCAAAAACCTCTTCATCCCATGTTAAAATGATTACTGTTGGACTTCATCCCATGTTAAAATTGTTATTAGATTAATGAATCAACTGTTCTCACCTGCCTCCAAACAAGGCTCTGACTTCTCAAAGTATTTAGGGGCAATGATCTGGAGAAGATACTGAAACAAGTGAACATACGGCAATCTGGAAACCAGCACCAGAGACTAGGACAGAGAGTGGAATAGTTCAACATTTTGTTTTATTTACTGATATCATGCATAGAGAGCTCCGAGTGTGAATAAAACAAAAATGCAATATTTTAAATGGGTGTAGAAATGTTTGCAACCTGATGTCCAGCTAGCTAGCTAAGTGATGTACACATCCTAGCCAAAATGTCTCTGTAATATTTAATCTGACCGTTAGATTTGTTTAGGATGCACAATGTGAAATGTTTGCTCATGCTCAGAACCACTCTTTTACGACCCTGTAATATGGCCATGCCATCAGGGGGAAAAATTCCATAAGAAGTACCTGGTCATTCAGTACATTACAATAATCAGTGACTTAATTTTAGTTTCACATTAGATCTGACTGACTAAATCAATCTCACATCATAGCACTGGCTCCACAAGCTTGTACAGTGGGCACAGTGCAAGATTTGTGCATCACTTCATGGGCTTCTGTTCTTACCCTGATGCGCACATTACTCTGGACCATATGATGTCATGACATACATTGCAGATATGTCCATATTTCCTTATATGTATAAATAGGTACAATGTTGTACAACATTGGGAAGATTAGAGAACAGAAAAATTAAATGAGAGAAGTGTGAATTCAGGCAATGCCGTGAAAACCTGCATGACTGAAAGTACCCATATCTATTGTTAGGGCATTAAAGCCTTATTGATGCCTTAAAGATATTTAATCTCTGAGCAGTTATAAACATGCCTGGAAGTGAATGTATGCAAGTGTATTTTGCATTCACACAGAAATAGGTGGATGTATGGAGAGGGCCAAATATTTCTCCACAGATGGCAGAATTTAAAACTACAATACATTTAGTCATCATCTCCATAGCCACACAAATGCAAGTTAGGGCCTGGAATTCACTAAACACTACTAAAAACTTAACAGATGAGAGAAAAATAGAGGTTTGGCCTTGAAGGTGGGTGTGGTATAAAATATGGATGGTTATACAAATAATGTCCAAATCCACAATATCAAGAATCTCTCCAGCAGCCCTGTGAACCTTGTTATGATGGCAGACTACGCTATATGGAAAAAAAGTGAAATGTGATGAACTTGTGGATATAGGATATGTAATGTGATAAACAAGAGACTGATGTTTATTTTAAAACCAATGTGTATGAAAAACTTGCCACAATTCAGTTGCTGCCACAATTCAGTTGTGTTTATTCACAGCACAATAGTGCCAGATTCTGAGGCTCTAGCTGAGTCTAACTCTATGTAATGCATTTTACAGACTAGGCATATTAGAATAAGTATACTATACATTACTAGATACAATCCCTGGAGAAATTGTCCATATTCATGCTGGTATTCATTCAAGACATCTGTTGAGAATGTGCATCATAACATACAACACTTCAAGTGCCTTCTTATTTGGGAACCACATTTCAATATTTTTGATCCAACAACAGGACTGCTGTTGCTTATCTATTTATACAAACATACAAAATCAATCAATTAAAATTTTCAATCTAGTTAATCAATCATGTCTGTTATTAATCACTCAGATTTACTTGTATTATAAACATTAACATTGATAGTGTTAACCGTGATAAATCGATACCAGGATGTAGCATTTTTTTACATCCTTTTATGTACTGTACTCACCTTCTGAAAGTAGCCCCTTTTGACAGAGACATCTTTTACTTGTCTAAAGTACACATAGCCGTAAAAGTGAGCCATCTCCTTCTAACAAAAAAAGAAGAAAATAGAGCTCCATGACCGAGTCTGTTTAACTATGTGGTATATATATATATATAACTATGTGTCAAATATCTTACCTGCAGTATTAGTGGTGCCTCCCTGTTGTATGCATCTTTCTCTCCAAACTGTACACCGCTCACTCGTCCCACAGAATGGCGCAGCCTAAAACAGAACTGTGTGTCCCCAAGGCACCCTGTTAGGAAAATTTTCAGTATAAAAATCATAAAATAAAAATTTTAACACTGACAAGTTTAGCAATACTGACCCAAACCATTACTAATGCAGCCTCTTACAGAACTATATACTGTATAAGGATACTATATATTACTATATAGTATACCTCAAGTAAGTAAACAAGTAAACATTTGGTCATTGTGATATTTCCTAAATACAACAAAACCATTGAATTGGTTCAATATCAGCACAGATGTGATGCAGCTGCATAAGGGCCCAGGCCGAGTCCCAAACATACACTATCATAGCCGTGTTAATATTCAGTACATATATTCAGCATGACCTTGAGTCTGATATTAAATAACAGTTCTACAACCACCAGTTATTATCAACTGATTTTGATTTGATTAATTGACCAGTTTTTAATAAAAATTCTTTCATGACTGGTTTTGAATGTGGCTTTTAGCAGGCAGTCACAGTGCTGTCACCATCTATGACCAGCACTCGTGGAATGCTTCTCGTCCAGTCAGATTGCTCGATCAGAACTAACTGTTGTATCATTGTTATTACTACCTCATAACTCACAGTTAAAGACGGGATCTATTTCATGGCTCCAGACAAACATAAATCTTAATGAGTCTGTGGCTCCTAAACTGAAGTTATTTAGGAGTCCAATCTAGCCTAAATATTTTTTTTTTATAACATAACTAATGGAGCCACTGTATTAAACTGGATTTGTGGAAAACTCTTAGTTGTGTCTTGCTAGATTTATTTGATCATGATAACTGAATATTGATAGTCTAGCCAGAACAACGGCAACAGAGAACTTACAAGTTCAATCATTCATTTCATGAATGGAATCTAACATAGAATATTGCTGTAGAGGGTTTGGATGGGCATTTGCCTTAATCCTCAGGTTGAAGTAGATACATTCCCTGAAAAAAATTGTGAGGCAGGGGCAATGGCACACCACTTTTGCCAAACAGGCAAAGGTTTCATTCCACTGCGCCTGGGAGACCCTGACAAATGTTTTGATACAAGTTTTGTGGAGGTGTGTGTAAAAATCAATGTGATACTGACACATAATCCCAAATAGGAAAACTGCAATTTTGGACAAACTATTGGACAGAGGCCTTAGAAAGGTAATTTCATTCTCAGTGGGGAGAAAGAATCGGTTTGCAAAGCAGATTGGTATGACCAACAATTATCAGCAAAGTTTTTGCACTTTAAAAAAATCTAATGATAGTAGGGGCTGAGGGTGCCCCCTTCTAATTAGCATTATAGTACTGGTTCATTAGAAACATTCAAATTTCATTATCAACATTTATTATGTTGACATTATGAAACATTTATTATATGATGTTATTTTTTTAAATGATTTGGCAAAACGGCAGCACAGTAGTGTAGTGGTTAGCATTGTCGCCTTGCACCTCCAGGGTCGGGGTTGTTTGCGTGTTCTCCCTGTGCTTGGTGGGTTTCCTCCAGGTTCTCCGGTTTCCTCCCACAGTCCAAAGACATGCAGATTAGGCTAACTGGCGTTTCCAATTTGCCTGTAGTGTGTGAATGATTGTGAGGGTGTGTATGTGTGTGTGCCTTGTGATGAATTGGCACCTACTCCAGCGTGTACCCCGCCTCGTGCCCCAAGTCCCCTGGGATAGGCTCTGGGCCCCCTATGACCTTTAATACAGGATAAAGCGGTATAGACGATGACGACAATTTGCCAAAACAAAATAATTTTAACTACTGTTTAAATTTGATATTGGGCTGCCTTTTTATTGGGCTGCCTTTTATTAAGATTTATGTTTGTAAATGATAATTCTAGTCATTGATTACTTTAACTGAACTTACCTGAAAATGAGTCAGGAAATGATAAGTAGCATATACTTGTTTTCTGTAGAAAAAAAAAAAGATTTAGACACAGATAAAGCCACTAATGATGCATTATCATAAAACATGCACATACCCCATGCACTTACCTCCTTCTCTGTAAGTTTGGCATCATGTGGGTAGATCAACTATGAAAAGAGACAAATACTTTTTAAAATTTACCCTAATTTAGCTAATTGAATATCAAATAAATCTTAATTTCATACATAAAAGCCAACTTTAGGCATTCCATATGGATAATTGCCTACATTTTGTCTGTTGGGGCCAGCATTAGCCATTCTGTTGGTGCAATATTGGTCACACTGGACACATGTGTCTTCTTGTGTGTCTCTTGTACACTAGGACAACACAAGGCCAAATGACCTTTAGACCCCTTTAAAATTTACACTGCCAATGTCAATCAATTATAGTAAAAAACAAACAAACAAACAAATAAAAAACAGCTGTCCTCTTTAACCAATGCTGGTCCAAACAACAATTGTCCACCTTACCCACAGAAGCCCTAACTTTACCCACAGAAGCCCAAATCAGTAGATTGGTTAAATTTACATTTAAAGCAAATTAAAATAAAACATAAAAGTAATAATTTACATAGTGCATGTATGATGTTCTCTGTTTATCATGGATGCGCCGTTGGAAAAAATATGAAACAGGTACTGTTCATTTCCCACTTTACCTAATGATTTTAAAGTTCACCCAATATGCTAAAGAGCTATGGACTATGGACTTACCCACTCACATTTGTACTATAAAGGCTGTGCTATGAAAATAAAAACAATATGAGAGAGAGAGAGAGAGAGAGAGAGAGAGAGAGAGAGAGATTGGAACTAAGAGCTAATGCAAGTCATTATGAGAAAATGAGTTGGAGATGATTTCATGTGTGATAAGCTCATACCCTTCTTCTTCTTGCATACTGTACATTTTATGGCTACTGAATTTTATTTAGTTTTACATGTTTGCTTTTTCCAGGTGGTTCAAAGCAGATGACACAAGTACTGAGTCCTTCTTGTGGTCACAGTGAACCCAAGCAAATCTTTTTAGACCAATTATGTAAAAAAAAATTCCTATGCCATTTCGTAGTCCTGCAACTCGTCTTGCCTAGCACTTGGACAGTTTTAGATGGCTGAAGGAACATTTTAGGGCGAAAACACTTGTTGACACTGCATTTCAGATTAAGAGTCAGTAACGGCCTCCAACTAGGCAACAAGTCAGTAACAATACCTTACTTAGTGCTGCCAATTTATGCTTTGTGTGTAAATGTCTGCAGTGACGTGGAGCAGCTTTACAGAATCATGAAGGCTGAAAAAATATATAAAGATATCATGTATGACATTTGTTTTCTTTTGCCTGATCAGACAACTGCATGAAGGTGTCCACATTCCACAACACAGAGGATATTTGCCGAGGGCAAGCAGGCAAGTGATAATGTTGAGCACTGTGTGAGCATGGGTTACTATGAACGATTTGACCAGCAGGCACTGACAACACTTGCATGCTAATGCAGAAGCTGACAGAGGAATTGTGTGTTTCATCTGCACATCTAGGTGGTGTTATACCTGTGATTATAGTGTACAATCAAGAACATGAGGATGACTGACTTTTTTCAGACTCGGAACAACAACTTCCACAATGCAAACAGTTTAGCGACTGAGGACTTCTACTTATTTGCTACCTTGCTAGATTCGAACTAAAGGCAGAAATGTATTATTACACTTTTTTCTCAATTACAGAAACAACTGTGTGTGTGGGGAGGGGGGGGGGTCTTTTAATATCTAGACTAATCCACTTGTAATGTAGAGAGTTTAAAAAAAATATCCAGGAACAATCTGATCTTTTTGATTCATAGATATTTTCTTACACATTTCATCATTTTCTTTTGATTCTGTAAAGCAACTTTGCGACAATGACCATTGTTAAAATTGCTATACAAATAAAATAAAATTGAAATATGACTTTTCTCATAATCTCTTGTTACAGGTGCTATGTCACTGCAAACATTGACTTACAATGCATGGATTGGCAGCACTAAGTAAGGTAGAGCACAGCACAAAGATCAAATCTGAAACAGAATTGCTCACATTTGAAAAAAAATCTCAGATGCTGTATATCATAGTTGGGGATGCCATATTCATAGCAGAAGAAATAAAGACCGTCCCACAGCACCCTTAACATACAGTATGTTATCTGCATGTTGCAGGGTCACTCTGTGTATTCTCCTCTCCAGCCGCTCAGGGACCCCTTTATCACCTGCTCTTTCAGTTCCCAGGCAAATTGTGTGTCTGTAGATCAGTCCAAAAATGGTCTACAGTAAAATGTGATATAAGCCAAATCCCATCTCACATTCACTATTCACAACTGTACCATAACAGTCTTTCGCTGGGAAACACACACACACACACACACACACAAGGCCGAGCCTTGGCACAGTGGTGTGGAGAGCCACAGCATTCCCCTGGTCACTGCTGCATGTCAGCACCACACTCACTGTGTGTTAACTGTGACCCGTTTGACACTCGGCCAGAGGTGTGTGTGTGTGTGTGTGTGTGTGTGTGTGAATGAGAGAAAGAGAGGACGCGCGCAGTATACTGCATGTGATGCTCATACACTACTCACCTCTATGGCTTGTCCAAGCTCTAAGTCGAAGGTAACGACACACACACACTCGAGCCAGGCGGAGAAACGCGCCCAAGGCACTGAGCTCTCCGCGTCTGTGCCTCTCAACTCCGGCCTTTTAATAGGTCTGTCAAAGCGATCCATTACAACCTAAATTGCCTTTTATCCCTCATTTCTTCTGTTTTTAAATGATCTCTTCTCGTTTTCGTGCAGTCCGTCTTCTTCTTCTTTCAGTTATATGATGGTTGGTGTATTACCGCCACCTACAGGATGTTCATAAAATTACTCACTCACTCATTTGGTAATTAGGCTAATCTGCATGTGGGAGGAAACCGGAGTACCAGGAGGAAACCCAGCAAGCTTGACAGTGCCAAACACTAAGCCAGTCTGTCATAAAATGTTGTTTTTGATGGCCTTTCTGACGCAACACTCCCATTTTATTCTGTCTTGGGACCAGCACTGCATCCAGTGACTGGAGTTTGGGCGTTGCGTGGGAACTGAACTGTTCCTCTGTATGGCAGGCACGAACCCCCCCGCAATCATATTTTGTAATAATCTTATTTTCTTAATATATGCTTGATATACTGGAGTATACATGAGGTGCACTTTATTTCATCATTATTATTACAGGGTGTTCTCTCAAAATATATAAAGTAGCTCTTTAATTTCTGCATTGTGTGTAAGGCAATGGAGCATCACATACATTACTTTCTGTTGCTAATCACATTTGCATATGTTCTGTTTCTCCATCCTGTACTACTACTGTTTAAAGGTTTAATATCAGTCTCCTTGTTCTTTGTCTTGTGTTTTACTTCTGTCACTGTTTTTTCTATTTTTCCTCCATCTCCATCTTAATTAAGCTCTTACATGTTATCTTAAAGAGGATGATGTGTGTGTGTCTAGGAAAATTTTGAAGCCACATAGAAAAAGGTGTTATGGTCAGATGAGACAAAAATTGAATTTTGCACAACTTTATCCTAGAGATCTTTTGACAGTGCTTTGCCACACAGTTGATTGTTTGCTTCAGTTGCACTATCAGGGACTGAATTTCTCTAGCTTTTCATGCTACGCTAATCAAAATGACCACAGCTAACCACAGTTGAAAGTCAAATGGCTTTCTGTGCCATTGATAAGTGCCATTAGCTTCACTGAATTGAGTTTACTAGTTATTTGTAAGAGAGGGGTGAAACTGTCTGTCTTCATTTCAAGCTGCAAAGTAACAAAATTTAATTATTTTATTTTATTTATTTATTTATTAATTTTTTTTTTTTTTTTTTTTTGGGGGGGGGGGGGGGGTTGGTCTTTTCTATACCCTCTGTATTTTTTTGTATATTTAGTTAAATTGAAATAGAATTAAATCCTAGGTTGTGCTGAAATAAGGATATTTTTATATTGCACAATCCGACCCCATATACAGTACATTATTAAAAAAAAAAAATAGTTATGTACGGTGGCTTAGTGGTTAGCACTTTTGCCCTCCACCCCTCTGTGTGCATGGAGTGTGCATGTTCTACCGTGCTCGATGGGTTTCCTCCCACAGTCCAAAGACATGCAGATTGGCTACTTGCCATTTGCCTATGTGTTTGTGCCCTGTGATTGATTGACACTTGGATTCTGTACACACATTTTCTGTGCTTACACTGTGTTTTTTTGGAGAATCATCTTGAGGAGCTCGTGCGGACAAATGAAGTTGAGCGATGCTGGTTTTAGGAAAGCCATTCCAACACTCCAAGTCATAAGGTGGCAGTAAATCTGTATATCAGGCACGTACGCAGAAGAAGAAGAAGAAGAAGAAGACGCAGGCAGGGAAGTAAGAAGAAGAAGACGTCGGCACATAGGCGCCCCCTGTTGAGTAGGGTGGATCGTGCGGTTTATGAAACTCGTAGCGCGCCATGGTAGAGTTCGCCATTTTGAATCGAAGAATGTGACTTTCTGCCTGCCTGTGAGGGCCGGAGTGTGTGTGTGTAGTTTAGAGATCTGTTTAAGTCAGGAGTGTATAACAGAGGTGCGTCATGCATGTTGCCTGGGAGAGATAGCTCTGTGGGTTATCTCTGGATTTAGCCAACAGTGAATTCCTGCCCTGTAGCTTCACCAGCAAAACACATCCTGTGTGTGTGTGTGTGTGTGTGTGTGTGTGAGAGAGAGAGTAGTTAAACTCCGCGCTGAGCCTGAGGAGGTGAGTAAGATGATGTAAAATCACAGTGATCTCGTTTCTCCGATCACTCAGAGAAATGCCTCTACTTTAACTTTACTTTTAGTTTTTTGATGCTATTTGTTTTCACGCAAACACACGCAGTGTCTCAGCACAGCGACACACACTCACTCGTCTGGTTCATTTGTTAAGAAACCCGTCTTTAACGAGTTAATGCACGCGGGCCGAATGTTTATGTTAGTCAACTTGTAAACGCTAGCGAGTGTAGCTAGCCATGCTAAGCTAACGTCAGTGTGCTGTTGTGGTGTTTGCTTTGGTCAGGCCTCGGGTCCCTCGCACGCACACACACACACACACACACAAACACACTGCAATACCAAACATTTCCACTCTGAAACACTCGCCCAAACGTACATTAAACTCATAATCACTTAACGCCTAACCAGAAGCCTGGTGGCGTTTAAATATTACAGGTTTAGGCATTTTTATTAACTTATCTATTTTAGACTCTCTTTTTAAACTGTCAAACACTCGAGACTACACTTTCTGATCCACATCACTTTAGTGTTTTATTTGCTGAGTGTGTGTCAGTCACGAGTTTAAACTAGTGAAGTATTTGTGTAGTGATCTAAAGAGTATAAGTGTCTTTAGACTCCGGACCATCGCAAAGTTCAGGCTAAAATTGATGACTGATCATCTTAATTTTATCTCCTAATCAGGATGTCTGTGTTAAACGCTGACATACTGCACTTTAGTACATAGTTCTTCCTGTTTGATGGTGGTGAGGAAACACCGGACAGCTCTACGTTCTGTATAAAATGTTCACATGAAATCAGGAAACTGGACTTTTAACCTCATTTATATATTATTTTCTAAAAAGTTTACCTGTTGTCAGTTTTTCTGTAGCAAACAGTTGTGTGTCAGGCTGCACATTATGATGAGTGATTACAAGCTGTTGTATTGAATATCAGCACAGCTATGATGCAACCACGCATTATACTGTACTGATATTCGGTACAACAGCGCACAATGTTGTGTGCTTTTAAGATATTGCTTAATTATGTCACAATATCACGCAATGAGTAATAGAACACATCAAGATGGTTACTGTGTAGGACAATTTACACACACTCACTCGCACACAGAATTCCCCACACACACTCGCACACAGAATTCCCCACACACACACACACACTCGCACACACAATTTCACACACACTGCTTTCCGACGGAGACTCTGGAAACTGGAATCTTTAACTGCTGACTATACAAGTGATGCACGAGCGCTGAGACCGAGCCTGAGAGACAATTACCCATAATCTAGTGATGGTGAGATAAAGCTTTATGAATTGGCATTTGATTCACAAAGGGGTTCATTTCTCGAGGCTTCATTTGTACACAAACTCCCTACTACTCCCTAGTACTGTATGCGATCGTTTCAAAGCTGTGCTGCCCTAGGTTGGGCATGGGAATAATACATGATTTTTATTAATCTATGCATTTTTCTATTGTGAGCAGACTTAGCACAATGTAATAGCCCTTTTAAACCATCTGTTGTTGTCTTCTCCTATTAATGTGCTTGTGTTTTTTTTGTAAATAGTGTTTAAGATTTCCATGCCTGTTACATTTTGATAAATGTTCCATTGTAGTAGCACATATACCAAAGTGATCCTCCTCCATTACATTAATATTTCATAATTTCAGTCATATAAGAGAGAGGGACAGTGATGTTTTTGTGAGTTTGGCTGGATGTGATTAACTCTTTTCAAACTGAGGCAGTGTTCCTGGAAAGAGGAAAAAGGAGTATTTATAAACAATACTACCCACAAGTTCATTGGGCTATATAGCGATATATACACACACACACACACACACACACACACACACACACATGTGTGTGTATATACACACACACACACACACACACATGTGTGTGTATATACACACACACACACACATGTGTGTGTATATACACACACACACACACACAGTTCCTGAACTGCCAATCACAGCGAGGCTTCAAACATCATTTATGCCATCAGTCGCCGTAAACAATTTAAGCCTCGAAACGCACTTCAAGTGTCACTCGTCAGAAAAAGCAAAGACCTTGCTAGTTTATCAAGTTAAAATGTATTTTAAAATTTTCCTTGCTTTGCAAGACTAAGTTACTCGCAAAAGGTTTTACTGTATCATAAAATTATTTTAAAACAAAATTCTGGTTTAAAGAATTTCTTCATGGTTTAAATATTTCAGTAATGGGTGTGAGTAAGCTGACCGTTTCTAAATGTTCCATGTTAAACCATTGAATTGGCTCCCATCATCCGCACAGTAGCATGATTAGCAAACAAAATTCTGAAAAGACGAGTGGATGAAAAGATACAGTAGGTGCTCATGAAATGGTCTCATTTCAAATTGTCACGAACGGCCATTCTCCCTTTCCCAAATGTTATTGCAGAAGAAAAAAAAAAAGAAAAGCTTGTACCAGCATTTTGAGCAGAAGGCCATCTCGGTACACACCACACATCGAATCTTAAGGCTGATGGGCTGCAAGGGCAGAACAGAAATCTAATTCTACAGTGGGCACTGGTTCACCCAAAACATGACAGCTGTTTAAAAAATATTGTGTGTCTTTTGGTTTTTGATACCGTTTGTGTAAACCCTAAAGACTGTTGTTAAAATCCGTAAAAAAAAATCAGAAGATAATTTTTTGCAATAGTCAAACCAGCACACCCAGCACCATGATGCATGCTATAATCAAAGTCACTCAGATCACATTTTTCCTTCATTCAGTTGTTTTCTGTGAACAATAATTAACTGCACCTTTTGACCCGTATCTGTATGATATTGCACTTCTGTTACATGATGTTTTATTAAAACATTACATGAATGAGCAGGTATACAGTTTTTCCCATTAAAGTGGTGATTGAGTGTATGTCAAACGTTGTTTTAGTGTTGTTGCACATGGTAAAATGCTCCAGGTATAATGCTTATTTTCTGCAGCTTTTTGCTGACTGACTGACAATGATCTATTATTCTAGAATGAAAAGTGGCTTACGGTCACAGACATTATGGCCTACTTTTTTTTTTTCTTTTTTTGTTTGTTTGTTTCTCACTCATGGTTCTGGTTTTCCAGTGCCCCATCTAAGGTATTTGGGTTCTGAGGAGGTGCTGGTGTGAAGCGGACTCCATGCTGATTAATGCTAATTCACGCCATGCTCTCTGCAGTCTGCAATGCCTGTCTACTTGTGGAGAAGGTGTAAATAAAGTTTCACTTGGTTCATCTGCTGGTAAATGACTCTTCAATCATACTGTTCAATTTATGCACAGTAGCCCTTAGACTTTTGAAGTATCAAGTACCAGACCATCTTTTAATTCTCTCTGTCCTCTGAAATGAGAAGCACATGAATGTGAGGAAAATGATGAGTACAGAAAGTGAGCAAAAAACGTTCAGTTAAAAGGTCAGTTTTTTGTGCTTTGACTGTGATCAAATTACAGTATATTGTGAATTGTGTAGGAGAACAGTTCCAACCAGGAATACAACACACTAATTTTACACTTTTAACACTGTATCTTCCAAGTTAAACAGTTTATATATTTTTAAAAAAATTATATTTAGTTCATGCTTTCTTTATGTAATGTGACTGAAGGTAAGATTCTTCCATTCTTTTTATTATTTAAGGTGAGCATGTCCATTCTAGTGTGCCTTACAAAAAAAAGGTGGTTTAATTGAACCTCTTCCCTTCTGTTGATTGAAAAATATAGGCTTTTAATAGCTCATTAAATTATCAATTATATCAATATTGACCGATATAAAAAGTAATTATTTTTGTTGTCACCCAGTCCTAAATGTTTATGTATTGTGTATTGTATTGTATTTATGTAAATTTTGTGTGTATTTTAAGTCTTCCAAAATCATATCTTTAATTGTGAGTAACATTACACCGGGATTTGTCACCATTAGCTGTTTATCTTATGACTTCAGTTCACTGCTTGATTTGATATTGAATATTGTTTTTCTTCTTATGTTAATTAACATATGAATGATGATTCAATTTTTTTTTTGTCATTTATTTAGAGCTGTCTACACTCTTTGTCCAGGTGTGTGCTTCATCTTGCAGCCGTTGCCATGTTCTGGAAGTTTGACTTGCACACGACCTCCCACATCGACCAGCTGCTCGACAGGGAGGATGTAACGCTGAAGGAGCTGATGGATGAGGAAGACCTGCTGCAAGAATGCAAGGCACAGAACCATAGACTCCTGCTCTTTCTTTCACAGGACCACTGCATGCATGAACTGGTCAGCCTCATCACAGAGGAACCCTCTGCTGACTTGGAGGAGAAGACACGCTTCAAGTAAGATGTCGCATTTTGTCTCCCCCCTTTTATAAAGTCACATTGGAGGAACTCTTAATTGGCTTGTTTAAGCTCCAGGCAAATTGAAAAAAAGGTTTAATAGCAGTTTACTTTCTTAATTTTTTTGTTACGAGACTCATTTGAATCTCTAAAAATGACCAAGTGAATGTTGAATAACAGCTACTTTTTAAGAGACAAAAAAGCATGAAGAGAATAGACTGTATGCTTTATATATATATATATATATATATATATATAAATGTGTGTGGGGGGGGGTTTGTTTTATTTATGATTTTTTTTATTCATTTAGACTTTCAAATATTGCTTGCGATCTCCTCACCTCTGATGTGACTACCATTAATGACAAGCTGGGGGGAGATGAATCTTTGCTGGAGAAGCTCTACAGCTTTCTAGAACAGGATCCACCCCTCAACCCCCTGCTGGCCTCTTTCTTCAGCAAGACCATCGGAAACCTGATAGCGCGCAAAACAGAGCAGGTCAGCACCTAAAACCTAAAAGCATGTTTGGCTTGCAGTGCCCAGTTTATAAATGGAACTTGACATGCACTAGACTGTGTCAAGTGTGTGTTTCATCATGTGTGTTTTTGTTTCAATAGGATATTTTTTGAAATGTGCTTAGATCTTTATTCAGTCAGATAAGCATGTTGATGGCTCTGTTTGGCTCTAGATGATCTCTTTCCTGAGAAAGAAGCACAACTTCATCAGTTTGGTGTTGAACCACATAGACGTGTCCCCCATGATGGATCTGCTCCTGCGCCTCATCACCTGTGTGGAACCAGCTCCCCTCAGACAGGAGGTTCTCAATGTGAGGCACCACACATGTTTCTGGGTTCAATAAAGTTTTATAATTGTTCCCCAGTCCTTCAGTAATTAATCATAAAGATTGAAGGTTGAGCATATATGAATGTTTTAACAGGAAACTTTGTAGTAACACACATTGAATTATTATTTTTTTTAAATATTTTAAAAAATCCATTTTATTTGATAAATTTTTTTGTTTCTGACAGTCTGAATATGATGTAGGATATGAGGTCAATAACTTGTCTTTAGTCGATCACGGTACATTCCACTGTCCTCTCACTAGCCTACTGATTTTAGGTATGAGGGTGACTTGACTAAATCCTAGTAATGTTCCCACAGTTGAGTCACTGAATGAATTTACACTTCATTGAGTTTTATGTGATCCTAAGTAGTGCCTTTTCAAATTGCTGCTTGTACACTCTTTATAAACGTTTGTGATATTTCTTTTATTGTTGTGACTTTACTAAATTAAAAATTGATGTTTGTATTTTTTTTCACCTGATTCTGTCATTAACAATGTTTTTGAACCAGTGGCTGAATGAGGAGCGATTGATCCAGAGGCTGACTGAGCTCATGCACTCAGGGAGAGATGAGGAGGTGAGGACATCACTGAGCAACTTAAACCCGGAGAAAGATAACCAAATTTGCATTTAAAAAAATATATATATATATTTATTTATTTTGTCTGCTGAAGGAATTTAGCCTTTTTACAATTATCCTTTAGGATTAATAAAGTACTCTACATACATACACGCATACATACATACATACCCATCCACATACATACATACATACATACCCATCCACATACATACATACCCATCCACATACATGCATGCATACATACATACATACCCATCCACATACATACCCATCCACATGCATGCATACATACGTACATACCCACATCATTCGCATCCGTTCGTCTCGGGAGACGATGGTGTAGCTTCTTGTGGGTCTACCTGCACCACCGAGAATGGCTGTGCAGTCCGACTCTAGAGTGGCAGTCCCTGCCGCACTTGGTACAGGTGAAGGCGGATGGCTGTTGTAACTGTTGTAGCCTCTGCTTCCGTCAGGATCTTTTCTGGGTGGTGTTTTTGTTTCGCTTAGCCTCTGCATACGATATACCCTGCCTGACTGCGAGCCTCCAGGCTGGGCGGTCGTTTGCTTGTCTTTCCCATGAGTTGGGGTTGATGGACCACTGCTTCATGTCTTTCTTGCAGATATCTTGGAATCGCAGTTTCGGGCGCCCTGTTGTCCTTTTGCCTTCCGTCAACTCACCGTAGAGCAGGTCTTTGGGAATGCGGCCTGCGTCCATTCTCTTGACATGGCCAAGACGTCTCTCACTGAGAGCTGCATGCAAGCTGCTCATGTCGGCACGCTCCAGCACCTCGGTTTTGGGGATTCTATCCTGCCACTTAATCTGTAGTGTACGCCGCAGGCACCTCATATGGAAGCTATTGACTTTCCTTTCGTGTCTTGCATAGGTGGTCCATGTCTCACTACCATAGAGGGGAGTGCTGAGTACACAGGCTTGGTAGACGCACAGTCTGGTCTTCTCAGTGAGGCTGGAATTATTCCACACTTGCTGGTTCAGTTTGGCCACGTATGTGGCTGCCTTGGCGATTTTGCTATTAATCTCCGGGTCGATGGTGATGTTTGGGGGGGGGTCACTGTGCCCTGAGCCATGACGTTGGTCTTCTTCAGGCTGATGGTCAGTCCAAACTCCTTACACGCGTGTGAAAGACATGTGACTAGCTGCTGAAGTCCGTCTTCGCTGTGTGATGTCAAGGCTGCATCGTCAGCAAAGAGCAGCTTACGGATAAGTACCTTTGTGACTTTGGTCTTTGCACGGAGACGGGATATGTTATAAAGCTTGCCATCGGACCTGGTATGGATGTAGACACCCTCGCTAAAGTCCTTTAAGGCGTACTGGAGGAGCATGGAGAAGAAGATGGAGAAGAGTGTAGGCGCGAGGACGCAGCCCTGCTTTACTCCGCTGCTCACTAGGAAGGCCTCGGAGGTTTCGCTGTTATAGCAAACAGTGCTGTACATGTTATCGTGGAACGACCTGACCGTTGCAAGCAGGTGTGGGGGCATCTTCCACAGCAAGCTGAAAAGTCCGCTTCGACTGACCAAATCAAACGCCTTTGTGAGGTCGATAAAAGCGATGTAGAGTGGCATCCGCTGCTCCTGACATTTCTCTTGCAGCTGGCGTAATGAGAAGATCATGTCCACTGTTGATCGACTAGCCCTGAAGCCACCCTGGGACTCTGAATAGACGCGGGAAGCGAGGGCCTACAGGCGGGCTAGAGCGATACGTGCGAACACTTTGCCAACGATGCTAAGGAGGGAGATGCCCCGGTAGTTGTTGCAGTCACTCCGGTCACCTTTGTTCTTGCACAAAGTGATGATGGTGGCATCTCTCATGTCCTGGGGGATATAACCCTGATCCCAGCAGAGACAGAAGAGGTCGTGGAGTGGCTGTAGAAGGGCTGATTTCCCGCTCTTCAGGACCTCTGAAAGGATTCCATCACTCCCAGGTGCTTTCCCACCGGTAAGGCAGTCGAAGGCTATGCTAAGCTCTTCCACAGTGGGTGGGGTGTCTAGCTCCTCCATAACTGGCAGACCTGGGATTGCATTGAGAGCGGTGTCTGCTACAATGTTCAGCGTTGCATACAGCTCGAAGTAGTGCTCAGTCCATTGCTGCATCTGCTTTTCCTGGTCAGTGATGACCTCACCTGTCTTGGATGTGAGGGGAACGATCTTGGAGGAGGTTGGGCCTATTGCCTTCTTGATGGCTTCATACATCTCTCTTATGTTGCCTGTATCGGCAGCTGCCTTGGTTTAGCCAGTAGGCGTTAACACAGTGACGAGCGGTCTGCTGGGCTTTGCTTCTGGCAGTCCGTAGGGCTTGTAGTATACTAGGGCAGGGCGTGGCCTTGTAAGCCAATAGGGCTTTCCTCTTAGCCTCGGTCACGCGTTCCATTTCTTCCCGGTGGGCCTCATACCAGTCAGCGTTCTTCCTCTCTTTTCTTTCGTAGGCACTAATGGCGGAGTTGTACATGGCGTTGCGGAGACGTCGCCATTTGGTGTCGATGGTGTTACCTGCTGTCACTCCCACACTGAGAGCATCTTCCAGCCTGCTGATGAATTGCTGAATTTTCTCGGGGTTGCTGGCACAGCTGCTGTTGATGCGTGGACAACCCTCTTTTTTGAGTGGTGCAATCTCTTCGGCATTATGCGCACCTTACTTGCCACGAGGGCATGGTCTGTGTCGCAGTCTGCACTATGGTAACTGCGGGTGAGAAGGACGCTGCCAATGCTTGCTCTTCTAGTGATGACGAGGTCAAGCTGGTGCCAGTGGCGAGAGCGCGGGTGCCTCCATGACACCTGATTGATCTCTTTGCACTTGAAGAAGGTGTTAGTCACGCACAGGCCATGATGGCAGGATAGCTCAAGCAGTCTCTGACCATTCTCGTTGATCTTTACCCTCCCAAAGCTTCCGAGGCAGGTGGGCCAAGCCTCATGGTCGGCTCCTACTCTTGCGTTAAAGTCTCCAAGAAGGTAAAGGCCTTCAGTGCTGGGAATCCTGGATATCGCTTCATCTAGGGCCTGGCAGAACTGATCTTTCTCCTCAGCAGTGGAGCGGAGAGTTGGAGCATATGCGCTAAGAATGCTGACTGGGCCAGAAGACGTTGACAGCCGGAGGGTGAGTAATCTCTCTGTGCCAGCTGTGGGAGGCTCTGTGGAGTTGGCAAGCGTATTTTTTACCGCGAAGCCAACACCATGCTGCCTTGGTTGGTCCGGAGACTTCCCTTGCCTGTAGAAGGTATAATTAGCTTCTCTGATTTTGCCAATGCCAGCCAGCCGGGTCTCCTGAAAAGCGACAATGTTGAGTCATAAGAGGTCCCTGTCAATGACGGCAGTATTTCTTACATCGTCGATCTGCTGAAAGTCTGCAGTAATCCCGGGTCTCATGGTCCGGACGTTCCAGCTAGCGAAACGAAGAGCTGGGGATTTCTTCTTTCTTTTTATTTTCTTGGTGTTGCCTGGTGCGAGTGTTTTATGGCCCACTTTTTGAGAGATACCTTTCTAATACCCAGTGGGGCAGGTAGGCCATGGCGGGACAGCACCTAACTGACTGGGGGCTGCCCAGCTTGAGGCAGGCGGTAGCTGTCCAATGAGACACCGTCAAAGGAGACCCCTGGCGCTCATTTCCTTCGCCAATCGGTTGAGCTTATAACCGGTAACTGCCTCCTCCCGTGTTGAGTCGACATCTTGCGATGACGCTGGAGTGTCCTCTCCAGTAGTGCTATAGAGCCTGGGCAGGGTAATATGGAGGGCCAGCTGTTGCCCATGCAGCAGTCCCCCCCCTCTCTTCGCAGCTGAAGAACCCAAGGGAAAGACAAAGTCAATACAGCTTGACTTCGGCTGTGCCGCAGGAGTTGCCGGCGTTGACGATACAAGGTCAAGTTGCCTTAGGGACTCCAGTTCCGGATTTTCTGTCGGGGTTTACTCCCTTAGCCTTTCCCGTAAGAGGGTATGCCGCAAGGCAGCGGAGGTTTGGAATCAGAGTAGCCTTCTCCTAGATGAGCTACCATCCAGGGTTAACAAGCCCCACCTGCCCAAAGCGACTGGTTTTTAGGCGCCAGTGGACCGCCTTTGCCCCTTCTCCTGTCAGTAGAAACAGTTTCGCCGGGCCTAATAGTTGAGCCACACTAGAAGGCCAGGAGCTGGACTTGGTTGTCAGAGGCTATTTGAGACGCACGCCATTGGGAGTATTTTCTAGGAAGTGGGAGTCTATCCCCCACTACCACCCCCGGCAGTAACAACCTTGAAACCATAGCCCATACATACATACCCACACACATACATACATACATACATACATACATACATACCCACACACATACATACATACCCACACACACACATACATACATACATACATACCCACATACATACATACATACATACATACATACATACCCACATACATACATACATACATACATACATACATACATACCCACACACATACATACATACATACATACATACAGGGAGTGCAGAATTATTAGGCAAATGAGTATTTTGTCCACACCATCCTCTTTATGCATGTTGTCTTACTCCAAGCTTTATAGGCTCGAAAGCCTACTACCAATTAAGCATATTCGGTGATGTGCATCTCTGTAATGAGAAGGGGTGTGGTCGAATGACATCAACACCCTATATCAGGTGTGCATAATTATTAGGCAACTTCCTTTTCTTTGGCAAAATGGGTCAAAAGAAGGACTTGACAGGCTCAAAGTCAAAAATAGTGAGATATCTTGCAGAGGGATGCAGCACTCTTAAAATTGCAAAGCTTCTGAAGCGTGATCATCGAACAATCAAGCGTTTCATTCAAAATAGTCAACAGGGTCGCAAGAAGCGTGTGGAAAAACCAAGGCGCAAAATAACTGCCCATGAACTGAGAAAAGTCAAGCGTGCAG
Organism: Clarias gariepinus; assembly: GCF_024256425.1. Classification (NCBI taxonomy): domain Eukaryota; kingdom Metazoa; phylum Chordata; class Actinopteri; order Siluriformes; family Clariidae; genus Clarias; species Clarias gariepinus. The sequence goes on along the minus strand of NC_071101.1, from coordinate 35,508,008 downwards.
CTGCCAAGATGCCACTTGCCACCAGTTTGGCCATATTTCAGAGCTGCAACATCACTGGAGTGCCCAAAAGCACAAGGTGTGCAATACTCAGAGACATGGCCAAGGTAAGAAAGGCTGAAAGACGACCACCACTGAACAAGACACACAAGCTAAAACGTCAAGACTGGGCCAAGAAATATCTCAAGACTGATTTTTCTAAGGTTTTATGGACTGATGAATGAGTCTGGATGGGCCAGATGGATGGGCCCGTGGCTGGATTGGTAAAGGGCAGAGAGCTCCAGTCCGACTCAGACGCCAGCAAGGTGGAGGTGGAGTACTGGTTTGGGCTGGTATCATCAAAGATGAGCTTGTGGGGCCTTTTCGGGTTGAGGATGGAGTCAAGCTCAACTCCCAGTCCTACTGCCAGTTTCTGGAAGACACCTTCAAGCAGTGGTCCAGGAAAAAGTCTGCATCCTTCAAGAAAAACATGATTTTCATGCAGGACAATGCTCCATCACACGCGTCCAAGTACTCCACAGCGTGGCTGGCAAGAAAGGGTATAAAAGAAGAAAAACTAATGACATGGCCTCCTTGTTCACCTGATCTGAACCCCATTGAGAACCTGTGGTCCATCATCAAATGTGAGATTTACAAGGAGGGAAAACAGTTCACCTCTCTGAACAGTGTCGGGGAGGCTGTGGTTGCTGCTGCACGCAATGTTGATGGTGAACAGATCAAAACACTGACAGAATCCATGGATGGCAGGCTTTTGAGTGTCCTTGCAAAGAAAGGTGGCTATATTGGTCACTGATTTTGTTTTGTTTTTGAATGTCAGAAATGTATATTTGTGAATGTGGAGATGTTATATTGGTTTCACTGGTAAAAATAAATAATTGAAATGGGTATATATTTGTTTTTTTAAGTTGCCTAATAATTATGCACAGTAATAGTCACCTGCACACACAGATATCCTCCTAAAATAGCTAAAACTAAAAACAAACTAAAAGCTACTTTCAAAAATATTCAGCTTTGATATTAATTAGTTTTTTGGATTCATTGAGAACATGGTTGTTGTTCAATAATAAAATTATTCTTCAAAAATACAACTTGCCTAATAATTCTGCACTCCCTGTACATACATACATACATACCCACTCACCCACCAACATACAATCATACATACATACCCACCCACATACAAACATACATACATACATACATACATACCCACCCACATACATACATACCCACCCACATACATACAAACATACATATCCACCCACCCACCCACCTACATACATACATACATACATACCCACCCACATACCCACATACCTGCATACATACCCGCATGCATACATACCCGCATACATACATGCATATTCACATACACACACACACCCACATACATACATACATACCTGCATACCCACCCACATACATGCATACCCGCATGCATACATACATATTCACATACACACACACCCACCCACATACATACATGCATACCCGCATGCATACCCGCATGCATACATGCATATTCACATACACACACACCCACCCACATACATACATACATATCCACATACATACATACATACCTGCATACCCACATACATGCCCACCCACATACATACATACACACCCACATACATACATACATACATACACACATACACACACACCCACACACATACATACATACATACATACCCGCATACACACCCACATGCATACATACATACATACATGCATACCCGCATGCATACATGCATATTCACATACACACATACACCCACCCACATACATACATACATATCCGCATACATACATACATACATACCCGCATACTGTACATACCCGCATGCATACCCACATACATACCCGCAACATACATACATACATACATACCCACCCACATACATACATACATATCCACATACCCACATACATGCATACCCACATACATGCATACACACCCACCCACCAACATACCCACATACATACATACCTGCATACCCACATACATGCATACCTGCATACCTGCAAACCCACATACATGCATACCCACATGCATACCCACATGCATACATACATACATACATACATACATGCATACACACCCACCCACATACATACATACATGCATACACACCCACCCACATACATACATACACGCATACACACCCACCCACATACATACATACATACACGCATACACACCCACCCACATACATACATACATACATACACGCATACACACCCACCCACATACATACATACATACATACACGCATACACACCCACCCACATACATACATACATGCACGCATACACACCCACCCACATACATACATGCATACATACATGCATACACACCCACCCACATACATACATACATACATACATGCATACACACCCACCCACATACATACATACATACATGCATACACACCCACCCACATACATACATACATACATGCATACACACCCACCCACATACATGCATACATACATGCATACACACCCACCCACATACATACATACATACACGCATACATGCATACACACCCACCCACATACATGCATACATACATGCATACACACCCACCCACATACATGCATGCATGCATACACACCCACCCACATACATGCATGCATACACACCCACCCACATACATGCATACATACATGCATACACACCCACCCACATGCATGCATACACACAGCCGCCCGCCGACGTGCATACATGCAAACCCACCCGCCTGCCCCCCGACGTACAGACAGACATGCAGTTCGTCTGCGGGTGGGTCGCAGTTCGTGTACTTGGATTATTTTTTTGATATAACGAATAATTTAACGCGTTAGGTCCGCCATTAAAGTACTCAGTTTAGTTATTTTTTCAAAAATTAAATCCGTTATTTTTAATTGACAGCCAGCAGTCATTCCCAATCTGTTTGTGTGTGTGTAAGTCATCCTACAAGCCCCACCCCCGATAACCTGCCCTCTCCGTTATTCCTGCTGTATGTAGGTGAGATAGGGGTATCAGTAGTTAAGAGGTTATGGGCCAAACTTCGCTGTGATGATGGTAGAATAATTATAAAGGTCTTGACTAAAACAACATGCATGAGGAACTGAATTTTATTTAATTTTGGCCAACCCAAACATGTCTTAATAAAAAATATATATTTACACATAGGCACGGATTCATTAGATCATATGTTTTTTGTGGTGGTTTTTGGTTATTTCTACGACAATAGATAACTAATAATACAGTGAGGAAATTACAGATGTTTCTTAAATAGCCTAAATCGTTTACAGTACATCTCTGGGTATGTAGATCACAAAGGATTTCACAAGAATGTTTTCCCTGTATTTTTCCTGACATCAAGTCAAAAGACAGAAGTATCTAATAAACCTTTTTAAATAACATTTTTCCCATAATTTTTAAGCCACCGTTTGAAGTTACTGGATTAAATGCCCATGGATTGTTTATTTATATGGATGCATGTTTGCACAATGTTTTCCCATGCATAGAATATACTTGGGCAGTTTGCCCAATTTTATTACCAGCTACCCAGGTACATTTGCAGATGCTTTTTACAGAAACATCTGTAATTTCCTCAACCACTACAGATCACTGGTGCTTCACACACTGGGCCATTTAAATAAAAGTTCTCTTGTGCCCCTGCAGAGACAATCAAATGCGTCCCAGACTCTGTGTGACATAATTCGTCTAAGTCGGGATCAGGCCAATCAGATCCCAGAGGCTGTGGACCCAGACCCGTTACTAGCAGTCCTGGAGTCGTAAGTTTGTCTATTATGAGGAAAAGTAGCTTATTAAGTGGCAGTCATGTCCACTCACTGTTTCTGTAAGTGAGTTGTTCTGTGTGATATTTAAGATGTTCATAAAGTTTCAGTCAATAAAAAGGATAATGAGGAATGCATATACAGAAAGTATAGTCTTATGGGGCTTAAGAAGTTAAAGTTTAGCACTAGGAAAATACTAGCAGTGTGTAACGGTAGCAGATTCAAAGAACTTTTTAAATTCCAGAGGGAAATTGCTTATACTTGGTTACAGTTGCTTATAGTCATTTAATGGAGGAAAGGAAAAGAGTAATTGAACTGCTAGGAACTTTACATGTACTTTTACAAAGATTTGTTGACACCAGCCAGGCGATGTGGTGAATATAATAGGCTTATTCCATGCCTAATTGTTTGTCATAAGTGCATATTAAGTCCTTTAAAAATGTTTTTATAATGTGTACTATTGATAAGATGATTATTGATTATAGTCAATGATCTGTTGATTCCTTGTGCATTATAGGGGAACGATTATAAAAAATGGCAGTTGAATTTAAGAATGGAAATTTTCTGAAAGTCAAACTGGACAGCTGTGTCATGTTTGTAATGTAAATATATTCAATAATAGATGCTTATGTGAGTATTACTTGATATAGTTATTTGTATTGTACTCTGGGTGTAGTAATAATAAATGGAGTTACATTTTTGGAAAACACAATGAGTTCAAGAAGGATTGTACTGTGTGATTTAAATCAAATATTAATCGATCATCAGTTGGTTTACTTAAACTGATGGTCCATTATGGAATAGTTACCGAGTCCCTTCAGTACGCTATTTGTTTTCTTTACTGTTTAACGGTAGCTTATTAATTATTTAAACAATAATTTAAAAAAAAGTGTTAATTTTACTTAAGCAAAGTACAGTGGAACCTTGGAGTGTGAATAACTTAATCTGTGAGCATTTTGCAGAACGAGTGAAACTTTTTAAAATACATTTAAAAAGCAAGGTTTTTATATACGAGTAAACATGCACTTTGTCTTGCTTTTTAAAGGTAAAGTGAAGGGTTTTTTAAATTTCATATTTTGTATAAATTATTTTTATATTAATATTTTAGGGTTGTAGAACAAATCATTGAATTTCCATTATTTCTTTTGGGGGAAATTTGCTTTGATGTATAAGTGTTTTGATATACACGCATTCTTCTGCAGGTAGTTATGCTCGCAATCCAAGGTTTAACTGTATGTAGATGTATAACTGAGCTGAATGTTTGCAAAAAAATTAAGTGGGTTTATTGGTTCGTTTGTATATGTAATTAGAGATTCTCAGTTATCTTTAAAAACCTAAGATTTCCAGGTATGCTTTTTTTCCCCCCTGAGGCTTTCAACATGCATAACAGAGAAGTATATGTTTGTGCTACCTGTTTTGCCTATTTTTAGAGAAGAGAATGTGGCACAGCTTTTGAAGAGTATGTTTGAGAAGATGACAAGTGAAGCCTCTGTTGTGAATGGAACTCAAGTGCTTCTTACATTACTGGAGTCAAGGAGGTCAGGGTGAGTAGAACCTAAGCGGCAACCTCTGTTTCTGAAAAATGAAGCCAACCTTGAAATACCATAATTTACAGTTCCCTGCATATCCATTTTGCTGTGGCTCCAAAAATTAGTCAATCCTCATAGACCCCATGTTAAAATGCCCTTACAATAAATAAACGTTTGCAGCCTGGAGCAAAAATGGTTTTGGACTAGATTTCCTCTTCATGTCAACTGTACGAGGGTGAATTTTTATATAACACAATTATGTTAAGCAATTTAAATTAATGCATAATATGGATCATGGCCAATTTGGGTGATGACAAATTAATTAATTGCATTTTGAGTGTCAAACCACTAGTTGTCTGCTATGCATCACTTTAGTTAACAAATTGTTGTATTTAAACTTGCCGCAAGAAATGTGTGGGGCATAAATAACAGTTTGAATCAAATGCATTAGAAACAGAAATTAACATTAGCCACCATAGCAATTTGTGCATTTGCCCATTAGCTTGCTAGCTTATGGGTGGTAACTGAGTTAGGTAGGCAGGTTCCAAACAATAGTTAGGCTTTGTGCATTTCGCCTATTTGCCCATTTATATATTAAGTAGGGTTAAATTTGAGTCAGCTCTGGGCAAAATGGCGATGACCAGCACTCCCATAGTTGACCTTCAAAACCTCTCTTTGAAAAACCTGTTGGTGACATCATGGAGGTTCCTGTACTTTTTATACAATCTATGGTAGAACCTTTACAACTGCTTTTTATTGAACACTGAAAACTACTTTTTTACATTATGTATGGAAGTTTGGGGAAATCATTCACAGGGTAAATTTTGGTATTTTTCTACAATATATAGATATAAACACTCAATTTTCAATTTTCCTGAACTAAAAATCATGGCCTTTTAGCACACATTTCAATCATAAGTTATGATTATAAGAGTTATAACATTTTAAAATCTGCTTAAAAGTGCAAATGGAGAAAAGTGCATCTAAAATTTTTGTCCATGCATACCTGTTCATTTGTAACATAAATTACGTCCCAAAAAAACATTCCTGTTAACTTTTATAACCTTATATGTTTACAATTAGCTACAAATGGCAACAAATTTGAATGCTGAATTGTAAAACACTGGAAGGAATGTGGTGAATCCTCAGCTTTGAGGAAGAAACCTGGTCAGAAAAACATCCTTAATATGTGTGATGGGAAATTAATTAACGGCTTAGTTTGAAATCAAAGCATAATTTTTTTTTTTTTTTTTTAAAGAGTAGAATTCACAGCTATGTTTAATAGTGAAAGTACAAGCGTTTTTATATACGAGCAGTGCAACAAGAACTCTCAAGGTTCTTGACAACAACTGCAGCTTTAAGAAAACCACTCATCAGTGAAGCTGATCAGAAAAAGGCTTCAAGTTGTTAGGGAGCATAAAGAACTAACTGTGGAGCTTTGTAAAAGGTCATGTGGTCTGAGTTGGAATTTTGTGCTGTTGCAGAGTCATGGGCATGTCAGGGTAAGAGGAGTAATAAATGTCTAAAATGATGCTTTAAATTATGTTGAATTGATGTTTGGCAACATAAGGTTAGAATAAACAATCAAACTTTTTTTATGCATATTTGACAGTTTATTTGCAAGACATAAGTAATAAGCTCGTATTAAGCAATTACCTACAAAAATACTATGACCATGACTCTGTGTGACACAATTTATCATTATTGTAACCTCTAATTTACTACTTTACTCTCACATTTAATAGCACACATCATTCAGTCATCATTCATTATCTTATTTTACTGCTTTGACTGCATTGCTATTCATATTCATTGACGGCATGGGCAGTATATATTTAAAATTCCTTAATATGTTAGCTTGTTTGTTTTAACTTGTACAGTTACCTCTTTTTTGTTTCAGGCTAGAGGGTCTAATGGAGCTGTATTCTCAGGGATGTGAAAGGTCTTACACTGTCAACAGCAGTATTCTACGTACTATTGAGCCTCATCTAAAGGACTTCCAGCAACTTCTACTGGACCCTCCAAAGGTACTGGCCTTTAATTAGTGCAGTTAGGCCTTGTTCACACCGGCGTTAAGTTTTTGGATAAATGAACGTGCTCTGAACGTCCTAGACGTTTATGTTGCATTTTGTGGTGGCGCTTGATTGACTTCTACACCGGCGTTGGTTTTTCTCTAACGTCAGCCTGCAGCCCCAACTGTAGTTTGTGTGTTAACCTGTGGGGGCAGAGTGTCGGGATCTGGATATAAAAGCCCGCCGCTTCCGGGTTCACACTCTGACTGCACAAAGTCGGATTAAAGGAAGTTTTTTTTGTGGTATATAAAGAAATGCGAAAATTTCCGCGTAAGTTTTTCAACAGTTAATTTTTTTTTATTTTGCCCTTTTCCGCATTTCCCTATGTATAGCATGTAGGATCATGGGATATATCTGGTCCTCCAAAGCGTAAAATGAACGTGAAGAAAACGCACTAGAAGCAGTTTCCTTGCGTTCGTTGGGTTTTGAACGCTAAGAAAAAGCTGCATGCAACGTTTTTTTAATGCCGTATAAGCGCGCAGCCGGACAAACGCACGTCACCAAAGCCCATGCGAACACTCTTATTAACTCCTATGTGTAAAAAACACTCTGCGCTTGATGCGCGCTCACCGGACGCTACGAACGCCAGAAAAATGCTGGATTTTAACGCCCGTGTGAACAAGGCCTTAAAGACATCAACCTGTAAGAGATCCACCATGTTTTTTTTTTTTTATATTATTATTTTTTTTTTCCTCTCCGTGAACCATCACCTTATCGCGGTGGAGAGGTTCGCGTGCCCTCATCAACCTGGGAGCAAAAATGAACAAAAAAAACATAAAAAAAGAGGGAGTAAAGTGACACTGCCCGACAGAGGGCCCGTCAGTGGCCTCGTGGTGTCCCCAGCCGGGTGTTAGCTGACAGACCCTCTGTCCAGGCCTGGCTCCAGACATGGGCCCCCGGTTTCCTCCAAGCAGGGTCACTTTACTCCCTCCTCTTTTTTTAATGGGATTTTTTAAACCATACTTTGTCTGGCCCCTCGTCTGAGACCACTTTGCTTTGGGAGACCCTACCAGGAGCACATGGCACGCCACGGGGCCGGGCACAGCCCGAAAGAGCAACGTTGGACCCCTGTCCTCCCCCATCTCGTGGACCCACCACCTGCGAGAGAAACCAATGGGGTTGAGTGCGCTGTTATTTGGGTAGCAGTGAAGGCTGAGGGCCTCGACGGACCAGACCCAGGCGGCAGAAGCTGGCTCTGGGGACGTGGAACGTCACTTCTCTGTGGGGGGAAAAGCCGGAGCTTGTGCGGAAGGTGGATCGTTATCGATTACATCTGGTGGGGCTTACCTCGAAGAATAGCCTTGGCTCTGCATCCATACTCCTGGATAGGGTTTGGACGCTGTTCTTCTCCGGAGTTGCCCAGGGTGTGAGGCGTCAGGCGGGTGTGGAGATACTCATGAGTCCCCGGCTGAGTGCTACGACGTTGGAGGCCACTGGACAGACCTGGTAAGCCCAAACGTGTAGTGAGGCTGATTTGGGAACGTCTAGGGGAGGCCCCTGTCCAAGAGGCCTTCAACTCCCACTTCCAGCTGAGCTTTTCCAGCATTCCTGTAGGAACTGGGGACATTAAATCAGACTGGTTAATGTTCAAAGCTTCTATTGCTGAAGCTGCAGCTGTGAGCTGTTGTCTTAAGGTTCTGGGTGCCTCAAGGGGCGGTAACCCTCGAACAGCGTGGTGGACACCTGTGGTAAGGGAAGCTGTCTGACTGAAAAAGGAGTCCTTCAGGGATATGTTATCCCGGAGGACTCTAGAAGCAGTTGCAAGGTACTGGCGGGCTCGAAGGACACCAGCCGCAGCGGTAGCAGAAGCAAAGCAGCGGGTGTGGGAGGAGCTTGGAGAATCCATGGAAAAGGTCTTTCGGGCGGCACCAAGGTGCTTCTAAAAAAACCATCCGGCACCTCAGGAAGGGAAACGGGGAACTACCCAAGCTGTGTACAACAAGGAAGGGACACTGCTGACCTCGAATGAGGAGGTAATCAGGAGGTGGAAAGACTGTCTTGGTTGATACGCCTCTTTAACATTGCGTCAAAGTCTGGGACAGTGCCTATGGAGTGGTAGATGGGTGGTGGTTCCCCTTTTTAAAAAGGGGGACCAGAGGGTGTGTGCCAACTATAGGGGCATTGCACTACTGAGCCTCCCTGGGAAAGTGTACTCTAAGGTGCTGGAAAGGAGGGTTCGGCCGATTGTCGAACCACAGATTGAAGAGGAGCAATGTGGATTCCGTCCTGGTCGTGGAACAGCGGACCAGATTTGTACTCTTGCAGGAATCCTGGAGGGGGCTTGAGAATATGCCCATCCAGTCTACATGTGTTTTTTTTTTGGATTTGTTTGTGACCTGCAGCACTTGCTGGATCGGTTTGCAGCTGAGTGTGAAACAGCAGGGATGAGAATCAGCAACTCGAAATCTGTGGCCATGGTTCTCAGCAGGAAACCGATGGATTGTCAACTCCAGGTAGGGAGCGAGGTGTTACCCCAAGTGAAGGAGTTTAAGTATCTTGGGGTCTTGTTCACGAATGATGGAATATTGGAATGTGAGGTTGGCAGGAGAATTGGAGCAGCGGGGGCGGTATTGCAGTCGCTTTACTGCACTGTTGTGACAAAAAGAGAGTTGAGGCTAAAGGCAAAGCTCTCAATCTACCAGTCGATCTTCGTTTCAACCCTCACCTATGGTCATGAGCATTGGGTCATGACCGAAAGAACAAGGTCACGAATCCAAGCGACCAAAATGGGTTTTCTTAGAAGGGTAGCTGGCTTTTTACTTAGTGATAAGATGAGAAGCTCAGTCATCCGTGAAAAACTCAGAGTAGAGACGCTACTTCTTTACAGTTGAGTCAGTTGAGGTGGTTCGGGCAACTAGTAAGGATGTCACCAGGAGGCCTCTCTAGGGAGGTGTTCTTGGCATCTCCAACTGGTAGAAGACCACGGGGCAGACAAAGGACTAGGTGAAGAGATTATATTTCCACACTGGCCTGGGAATGCCTCGGGATTCCCCAGTCAAAGTTAGCTGAGGTGTCTGGGGAAAGGGAAATTTTGGGTTCTCTGCTAGAACTGCTACCCCCGCGACCCGATTTTGGATAAGCGATTAAAGATGGATGTTTTTTTTTTTTTTTAACTATTGTTGCTTGAATCCAAATTATTTGTATTATTTGTCACATACACAGTATGATATGTAGTGAAATGCTTCTAACTTAGCACTAAATGTTAACCTTTATCTGTTTTTTTCTCCAATGCAGAAAAGTGCAATACTCACAACTGTTGGTGTTCTGGAGCAGCCACTTGGGAACGCACGTCTTCATGTGGCCAGGCTAGTGGCTTCTCTGCTGCAGACAAGTGACAACAGCATCTGCCAAGAGCTCTGCAGGCTTAACACCATGGACCATCTGCTGGTAAGAAGTTTTTCATATTTACTGAGACTTAATCTCTGGACTTGTCTGTGGACTCTAATTTATTGACATTCATTAACTGAACTAATTAAGCAAATAAGCAGGAGGCTTTTATTGGATAGCATTTCACTACATATCATACTGTGTATGATCATGTATGTGACAAATAATACAAATGTGGATTCAAGTTGTAAAGCCTATATAATAAACCCCAACTAATGCAGTGAGTAGCATCTCATTTCTTGAAAATGATTTTGAATGATCATAATCGGAGATCATTTAAGCATTTAGTGGAATTTTTTTCTGCAAAAAAATAAACAACTTGCATAACTCACAGCGATGTTTAATAGTCACAATGTAAAAGGAACTTAAGGCATTGAGACTAAACTGTGTGTAGCCTTAAGAAAACCACTTATCAATGAGTCTACAGTTGACTACAGAGCATAAAGACTGGACTGTGAAATGTTGTCGTCTGAGTCCAGATTGCCCTTGTTCCACAGTGATGGAAAAGAAGAGCTGGAAGAAGTGATGCACCCACCATGACTAGTGTCTATTGCACAAGCCTTTAGGGAGCAGTGTTATGATCTGGGGTGGCTTCTGTTCATAAGATCTAGGTTCGGCAATGTTATTTGCCCAAAAATGAGGTCAGCTGACTATCTGAATATACTCAATGACCAGGTTTAGCCATCAATGGATTTTTTTTTCTTCCCTGATGGCACACGCATATTTCAAGATTGCTATGCTAGGATTCATTAGGCTCAAATTTTAAAAGAGGGTTCAGGTAGCATGAGACATCATTTTCACAAAAATGTACTGAAATAAGTGTTACATTGCAATCGAAACGATGCATGCCATTATCAAAGCAAAAGCCGGTTCATCTAAATATTAGTGTGTATGACCTCTTGTTTTTTGTATTTAAAACCTATATGCTTTTAATGAAACACAATCCCCAATGGGCTTCACTTTGAAAAAAACAATTTGAAGTGATTGACTCACTGTTGTTTTTTTTGTTTTAGGATCTATTCTTTAAATACACCTGGAATAACTTCTTGCACTTTCAAGTAGAGATGTGTGTCACATCAATTCTGAACCACTCAGCTCATGGGAGTCTGCCTGCTTCGATTCTTCAGAACCATGAAGAAAAGCCTGACTTAGACGGCCAGATTAGCAACACAGATGCTTCAGATGTGACCTCCCATGCTGCCTTGGTGGCCAATGTAATCAACTTTTTAGTTCAGCTCTATTTTCATAATTGTCAGGGAATTCATGATTTGGAGATTTTATAATGTTTTTTGACTTTGCAGCTCAGCTTGGCAAAATGCAGGCAAATCCTCAATGCCATTGCTAATTCCGTTAAAACTGAGCCCTGGAGCTGTGGTATTTTACACTCTGTGTCATTGTGCATCCAGAATTTAACAATTCTGAAATAATGTCATCTTCACTGCTCAACAGTTAGAGGAGTTTTTGTCCTGTCTATACCATGCTACCAGAACACCTTTTCCACAAAATAACTAAGGCATTTCAACAAAAAAACATTATTTTGCAGAAAACACACTGATCAAAATTAGAGAACACCTACCTGATCAAAACACACTGATCAAAATTAGAGAGATACCTCCCAGTTATTGGTGTTAATCTGGCATCTGGTGCTAATTTCCTTGATTACCTGTCAACCCCTATTTAACTGGCAGCCTAACTTCCAGTTTCACCGACTCTGCAAGATGGCAGCAGGTTGTCCAGATGAAGGCCAAAGGGATGACCCTATCAGCCATAGCAAGACAAATTGGTCGTTACAAATCTGTGAGTTCAAGAATATTGAATCCTTACAACGTCACAAACTCATTCAAGTCCGCCAATAAGGCTGGTCATCCACGGAAGACAAATACACGAGAGGACGGGATACTGCGGAGGATCTCAATGGGCAATCGTTTCCACACTGCAGCTGGAATTGCTCACCAGTTCAGCGCTAAACAGAGTAAGGATCTGTCTCGTCATACAGTGTCTCGACGTTTAAGAGCATTTGGACTAAAAGCCCACTTTGCAGTGACCAAACCTCTCATTAGCAGAAAGAATCAAAAGGCTAGACTAAGCTTTGCTGAGGAGCATGTTGTGTGGACAGAGGAGAACTGGTCCAAAGTTCACTTCAGAAATAAAAGCAAGTATAATTTGTTTGAGTCCGATGGGAAACATTATGTTCAGCGACAAACTGGAGACTGAACCCAAAGTGTGTAAACAGTGAAAGTCAGTGAAAATTGGAGGAGGAAGTGTCATGGTTTGGGGCATGTTTTCTGCAGCAGGAGTTGGGCCTCTTATACAGCTACATGGCAGAGGGAATGCAAATGTTTATCAGAACCTTTAACATATGGTTCCTCCCCTATCTTCATTACCCAATCAGCCCGCACTGTTCATGCAGGACAACGCTCTATGTCACACAGCAAAGCGGGTAAATCAGTTCCTTGAAACTGAAAACATTGAAATAATGACTTTGCCTGCTTAGAGTCCTGATCTTAACCCAATAGAGAACCTCTGGAAATACCTTGGCGACAAAGTTATGGCCAAGAAACCCACTACAGTCACTGAACTGTGGAGGAGACTGGAAGAAGAGTGGGCCAAAATCACACCAGAGCAGTGTGAGAGACTAGTGCTGTCCTGTGGCCGCAGATGTGCTGAAGTCATTCAGAGCAGCGGCCTGTACACTTCCTACTAATTGCTGACTGTTGTAACCTTCAGAAAATTTTGTTGTAATCTTTTTTCCATGCTACGGTTATTGTTCTCTAATTTTTATCAGTGTGTTTTCTGCAAAATAATGTTTTTTGTTGAAATGCCTAAGTTATTTTGTGGAAAAGGTGTTCTGGTAGCATGGTATAGACAGGATTAACTCCTTCCCCTGTTAAGCAGTTAAGATGACATTTCAGAATTGTTTAATTATTTATAATTTGTTCTCTAATTTTGAGCTCCAGTGTGTGTTTGTGTAAGATATAAACACAGTGGAACTCGCAGTGGAACTCATGCTCTATATCCTAGCTTACATCTCGCATTTGCGTTCACACACACCGGACTGCATTACCCACAATGCATCTCCCGCACTGGACTACACTTCAGTAAACAGCGGTCATAAATCAACGCCTCTTTCTCGCTACACTGTTTTATCTGAAAATTAGCAATAAACATCACTAATGACACTTGCGTGAGCGCAAACTAACAATCACTGCTGTAAAGTAAAACAAACAAACAAATGAACCAGCACCTTACCACTGAAAAGATTTGCGACAGAGCAGTATTTCTTCGGAGAGCAGAGTGTGTGTCTCTTGCCTAAATTTGTGTGCGTGTGTTTGTGAATGGGGGTTTTACTCACACACACAGACAGACACACACACACACAGGCGGCACAGTGTCAAATTATGCCCACACGCACACACACAGACAGACACACACACACACAGGCGGCACAGTGTCAAATTATGCCCACGCGCGCGCACACACACACACACACACACACACACACACACACACACACGCACACACACACACACACACACACAGATGTTGATTATACCAGTAAGAGATGAGCACTAAGACCCAGCAGGGGAAACGATTCCGCAGCGCAAGAGAGTGGAAAACCGTTGGCTCAGTTGTGATGACGTGACGCTCGGGGTCAAAACAGGAAGCGCATGCGTAAAACATGATACTCGGTGCTCGTAAACCAAAACAATGCTCGTTTTTAAGTCAAAATGTATTAAAAATCTTTGCTAGTCTTGCGGAACACTCCTAAAACGTGTTACTCGTAATCCGAGGTTCCACTGTGTGTGTGTATGTGTATAAAATGTGTGTGTATATATATATATATATATATATATATATATATATATACACATGTCTATGAAAGTAGCAAGAAACCTATTAACAGAAACAAGCATGCAAGCTAATATTAGTACATGCTTTAATGTGTGTGCCAAAAGTCTTGTTTCTATTGGCATGTTTCAGCATCTCAGTGAACCTGGATACCACTCATGATAATAAATTTTAAACCCAATTAATTATTATTGTGGATTTCTTAGACAATTTATCACACCTTTATTAGAACTAATAGTTACATTTAATAATTATTTGTAACCATTTAAAATATGGTAGTCATTTAATAATAAAAATAATAAAATATTTTTCATTTGTATGTTTTTTGCATTCAAGATGCTAAAATGTTGCCAGTCCTCTATAATGCTGCACATAGTGTAATCTAGTCACAGATTGGACAAAAGTAGTTTAATTTGTAACAAAATAAAATCAGGATATTTATGAAATTGCGATGCATACAGACTCAAATCTGTCCCTGGTGATTCCTATTCCTGACATTACTGTAGGTGACCTTTGTTATTCAGGGCTTTTCTGTCCTGCACTGTAAATTTAGCAGTAGTTCGATTAAAAGGGCACTAAAAGGGTGTTGCCAGTGTTCTCTGATCCTCTGTGGTTTTGAGGATATCCAACAGATTTTTTCTGAAACAAACCCACATGACTACTTATATGAAGTACAAATAATGAGCTCATGATACAGTTGTTAGTAATTGACTCCTGAGTTCACTATGAGTCAGGAGGCTCTGGAAGCTTAAAGGCCATTCGATTCTGAAGACCAGGTATGGGTGGATCTGCTAATACTAATAATTATTGAATATAATTCTTAATAATTACAGTTATGGGATTTGGCAGATGCCTATGTCCAGAATCTCTTGCAATTATTTAATTATATATGATGGATTAATGATTAAAGGTCTTGTTCAATGGCCTAACTGAGCACTGAAGCAGCCTGGTGGTTGGGGTTTAAACCTATTACCCTACCGATGAGTAGTCCGACGTCTTAACAATAACACTGATGATATGATTAATGTCTCTGAATGGAAATTATCTGTAAAATGCAGGTGTCCTGTCTTTTTTTTTTTTCATGCAATAAGTTTTGCTCTGCATAATTTAAGCGGATAACAATTTAAAGTAGTAATTTAATGTTTTTTTGTTTGTTTAGCCACAGTTATTTATTTAGATTGATTTTACATTTCTTCTTTGATTCAAGTAAATTGTACGTAGGTTATGACCTAATTTGCTACTGTAACTGCACCCACACTGGTTCTATGTTGTTGACATATAGTCCAGTAAGTTTTAATACAATTCATGAGACAGTGCAGTATAAATGTAAAATTTTGTCAGTGTGCTAATTGCTCTTCTGTCTTTCTGTCTGTGTTTATTTTGTAGCTCTTTCAACAGTGTGGTTTGTTGCAAAGGATTCTAGACGCCTGGGAGGAGAATGACAGAATTCAGTATGAGCTGCTTCAGATGATCACCATATAATCACTTTAAATGAAAGCTACAGTATGTGTAGATGCTCTGTGTAGATTGTCTTGCTGTTGGTTTAAGGTAACTGTTTTTTTTTTTTTTTTTTTTTCTAGAGCTGCTGGTGGGACCAGAAGAGGTAACATGGGTCACCTGACACGGATTGCCAACACTGTAGTGCAGAACTTGGAGAAAGGACATGTCCAGTCTCAGATTAGTGATCTCATTAAAGGTGAGTTTAGATTAGTTTAGTGTATGTAGATGTAAAAAGCTGTATATGAAATGCAGCAGTGATCCAGTGATAATACACTTCCATTGGATAGTTACTGCAGTGATTAATAAGTTTCAGGGTGCAACAAGTTATTTAACCCCAAATGATACAGTGAGTAGCTTCTCATTTCTAAAACAACCAGAAGACAGAAGACATATCCTGTAGTTGTGATGTTACTCTGTTAACGAATTTGACTATCGGGAAAAGAAAACAAAACTTTTTCTCTGATGACACGGGGATAATCCAAGATGATGATGCCAGAATTCATCAACTCAAAGTGTGAAAGAGTGGTTCAAGGAGCATGCGACCTCTTTTCCACACATGTACCTCATTTCCACTACACTGGTGCCAGGTGCCAGGTGCCGGTTCTGGTGCTTGGCCGTTGCTGGACTGGGAACCACCAAGGACCGGCCTTTACACTAGACAGGAGCTCAGCGGGAGCTGCATGATAATACGTCACAGGCCACGCCCACCAAATAGAAACGACCATGGCCAAAGTCAGTTTACTGGTTATTCTCCAAACTATGAAAATGTATTTCAGTATCCAAACGCAGCTTATTCGACGTGTTATAACCGCTGAAAGAGATTGACATAGACAACTAGCTTATTCACTATTTGGTCGGTTGTTCATGTGAAGCCTGCGACTATTCTCTTATTTCCTCATACACTTTTTTTTTTTCGTAAAGCACTTTCCAATTTCTGCTGAATCTCGGCGGATGTCCAAATTGCTAAAAGCACTTTTATTTCGTCCGCACTCTACATTAACGGGCTTTGGGTCTCCTTTTTTTTACGCTCCCTATAACTCCGCCCAACGCTCGTGACGTCACAGGTTCTCGCAACTAGACCAGCAGAGTTTAGGGGCCGGTTTGGTGCTCATTTTAGGGCACTGCCATCAATTTTTTTCTGTGGAAAAGCGCGGTTCCAAAATTGGGAACCAGAGGAACCAGAGCAGTGAAACAGGAACCAGAGGAGTGGAAAAGGGGTACTGGAGTGCCCAAATCTTAACGCCATTGAGAATCTGTGGGATGTGCTGGAGAAGGCTTTACACAGCAGTGTGATTCTCCCATCATCAGTACATCTTGGAGAGAAACCAATGTGACTCTGGCACATGCTTATTAAAATTATGCCACGGCAATAATCAAAGCAAATAAGAGTCCAATGAAATTAGTGTGTGACCATTTATTTAATTTTATTTATCTTTGATTATTTTTATTATTATTATTTTGGCTGGACAGTTTATATATGAACAGCGAAAATCCTTTTTCTGCTTAAACATATGGTTTCTCAGGTGATGGAGGCCTTAAATTGACCTGCTACATTTATTCCAAGTTTACTTAATGTTACAACCATTAGTTTAAATGAAGGAATATTTTTGAGCTTATTAGACTTTTGCAGTTTAAGGGTGTATGAGAATGGCATCATCCATATTTATGTTTTTGGGTAGACGACAAGTGCATTTCTTTTTTTCTTTTTTTATTGCAGAGCTTCCTGAGGACTGCAGAGGTCGTTGGGAGAGTTTTGTGGGAGAAACCCTTAGAGAAACAAACAGGAAAAACACCATAGATTTGGTGAGAATTTATTGTTTGTAGTACTAGTAGTAGTTGTTGTAGGGGTGCTTTGAGGGCTATTAGTGCAGGTTGCCCTATCTCTAAATTCAACACACATGACCCAGGTGCATGAGGACTGAAAGAACACTGAAGGTACTCCAATAAGCTAAACCTATATAAAAAAAAGACAGAAGTTTGGGAAAGGGTTTCATGGACTAATAAAACAAAAAAAAATACTTCTTGGGTCAATGCAGAAAATGCACCCTGTGTACAGAGAAGCATGGTGGTGGCTCAGTGATGCTTTTGGGCTGCTTTGCTTTTTCTGGCACTGGAAACCTGCAATCAGGTATCTTTAAAGAAAATTTCCTGCCATCTGTAAGGAAGCGGAAACTTCAGTTTATTTGGACCTTTTAACAGGATGCAATGATCCAAAGCATACCTCGAAGTCCACCGAGGCTTGGTTTCAGATGAAGTCCTGGATGGTTCTAGAATGGCTGTCACAGTCACCTGATTTGACTGCAATAGGATTTTTTTTATTTTTAAAAAGCAGTTACAGCATGCAAACCCAATAATCTTACTGAATTAGAGGCCACTGTCCGCAAGAAATGGGCCAAGATCCCTCAGACACACTGCCAGAAGCTATTGTCTGGCTATACATCACGTCTGCAACAGGTCATACAGTGCTCTACTAAGTACTGAAGATTCTGTTTTTGGAATGGTTGATGGTTATGGGTTGAATAATTTTGATAATGTAGTGGTCATTAAAAGTAGCATTTTGTGTTGACTTTGGAGAAACTGTTTGTGTTGAACCATTCAAAATGATATATATTTCACTGTTTTTTCATTTTCAGTGGGGGTTGAATAATTTCAGTGGTGGCCGGTCAATAAGGGGTGCAGGGGCACCGACCGCCCCCTTAAAGTTAGGCAGAGAAAAATGCTATTTTAACATGTAATTATTTAACATAATTATTTATTTTTAATAAATAAATTAAGTTATTTAGTTACAATATTCTGCAATAAAAAAAAAAATCTAAACTGTATTACGTACATTTGTGTTCGTATATGCGGGGCGCCAGACAACCGAGTGTCTATGTAGGCACAGGAATTTTTTTTAAAAGCATGAGGTTTAAGGCTGAGCTCTAATTAGATTTTTTTTAATCATCCTTGGGGCTGTGCGCCCAGAACTCTCCCACTTTTGTTTTTAGCGAATCAATATTGTTTTTAAATATTTGGGCTTATGTGATTGGACTGTTCTCAACGAGTCTTATTAACGGTCAGCAGATTGTTAGTTAATGTATTAAATAGTAATTGATGTGGAAGCCAGCTAAATATGAGAAAAAATTCTGTAATTTCTTTACTAAAATACCCCTTCGCAAGGCAATCGGACGAAGCAAGAAAAAAAGTTAAAGAGCTTGGACCAGATCGACCTGACCTTCTAATTAAGCAGCAGTCAAGTGACCACAACCGAGCTTACACTCGGTGCTTTTCCAGCACTTCTTATGGCGGTTAATAAAAGTTTAATTTTAATTTTGTTTGCGCACCAGCTACTACTGGTAATATTATAGTTATTGTTATACAGTAGGCACAATGAGTGTTTGTGAAACCGAACAAACCAGAGCTAGCTCATGGTGTAGCTGCTGAAGCTACTAGTAATCACATACAGCTGAGCTATAGATTCAATATGAGCTTGAATGATTTCATCATGTAAATTATATCATAAAGACATCTTTTTAAGATCTGTTTTACAAAATAAAAACATACAGATAGCAACTTATCTTGATGTTGCTGTACCTGGAATTCGTACAGTAAGAATCTTCTTCTCTTGTCTGTTTTAAGTGCTGCATCATGCCAGATATTACATTGTTACAGGTCAGCACACACAACCTGCATTCTTCCAGTGAAGATGATGACATGGAGAGCCCTTTCCCAAATGACCTGTCCATCCAACAGGTATAGTTGGAACAATAAATAAATAAAATGAATAAATAAAATAAAATCACCAATGTCATCCAGAATGGATATAACAATGGCTGATCTTGTTTATCATCCAGGCGTTCTCTGATTATCAGATTCAGCAGATGACTGCTAACTTTGTAGATCAGTTTGGCTTCAATGATGAGGAGTTCAGTGAACATGATGAAAATATCAAGTGAGTTTCTGTTCGAACTGAATTTTGATTATTTTTGTCTGTCTTATTATTATTTATTGTCTAACAATAAAGGTTTTTGGGGAATTGTTACATCCTTATAGTGTTTGGACTATAAAGGGGTTTTTAGGGTTTCAACATTCTACTTTCTCCTTTTTGCTTATTTCTTCATTAAAACCAATTATGCAGACCAAGTCAATGATGGTAGTGCTCTAGTTTTTGATTGGCCTAGTGGTGACACTGAGATAAAGTTTTACATTTTGGCTCATGGTTTGGCTCTCTTGTAAGAGAAAAGTCCTACTCAAGTCTGAAGTTGATTCTTTTAAGTCTCAAATAAAAAGCCTCAAAAACCATTTAGCATAGCTTTATATAGATTCGCAATTAAATCAGTCAGCAGGGTCTAAACCTCAATAATTATTCTATTACAATAAAACTAAATAAAAATAGCAAAAACAATTATAGTGGGGTTGAACCTAACATATTCAAAGTTGTTACTCGTGTCTCAGACAGCCAGACTCTGAGTGCAAATTTTTGAGTAAATTTTTAATGATAACCTTAAAGAGGTCACAATTTGTTTTTGCCAAAAAAAATCTAGCACATCTCTTTGGGAGTAAAGTGAATCTTTCTTTGTTTTGATTTGGTTGTTCATGCCATAAAACTTTGTCTTTTCCCCCATTTTGGCACTACACTTACCCCTCCATTCAAAATGTAAGATTATTTGCATAATATATGAAATTAACTAACAAAGTAGTGATCTTGTTGTAGGTTTTTATACCCAACTTCTTATGAGTGGTGTCAAACTACTAACAAGAGACTGTAACTCCCCTAATGCTCCAAAAGATATTGACTCCAAAAGATTCCTAGGTGTAGTAGTCAGACTTCAAAAAATTAAGGTATTTTTGATCATGGCCTGATGAGGGTGCTGTAGCATAGTTTCATATTTTGTCCGAATTTAAAAACATTTTTGACTTATTTTTACACCATTGGGGTCAGCAGAATATTAAACCCACTTTTTATACATTTTGTGATGGAGCTTAATTTACACAAAGTATAGTAAGGCAGGTTTACATTCAGTTAGATTTCCATGTAACTGGAATGTTAGGTCTCTCTGGGGACCCGTAGTAACCTACGCAATCTCCCACAGATTGGCTATTTTTTTGCCACTGTTTGTTTTTGCAGTTTTTGTCTGATGAAATAACAGTAAATATTCTTTTTTTCCTCCTGTATTGGGAATTTTTGGCTGAAACAAAATGTGTGTTCCATAAGGTAACCCCACACACTTAAAAATGATCAAAAGATGGATTTGCATGAGAGCTACAAGGCCCAAGATAATGTTCCATGTGCTAAGCTCTAGGTGTGTTATCTTGTAAGTTGGTTTCTAATGACTGGGGTACTTTAAAAACATTGCCACCATCAGCCAATCCGCTTTCAGCTCTTTAGTGTATATTTCCATTAAGCCATTATGAAAAATGTTGTGCAAAGTTTTTAAAGTATAGCAACTGTTCTATCTAAAAGACTTGAGAACTGACCATAAGTCAGTACTTGAGATTACGTTACTGTTTTGTGAAACTTGGAATGAATAAGTATTCTTATCGTCATCACACAGTAGTAATATCAGTTGTAAATATTTCTGGTACAAAGTTTCTGTAGACCCCCAAAGTTTATAAAGCTTCTCAAAAAGAACAGATAATGCTGTACTTTCAAGTTCTCCTTTTTTCATATGTTTCCAGAATACAAAGTATATATAAACTGTAAAATTTTTATGAGAGAGCTGGGTTGAAGGAGCCAGGCTCTTGTCCAACATTTGCATAAGTAAAACATCTGGAGTTGTGAAAGATCTGTGCAGATGATTTTTCTGCAGTTCTCACGGTGCTATGAGTTTTTTTCCGTATGCGTTCAGGTTGTTAAAGCACGCAGATTCACACCCAGTCAGTTGAATTTATATTTTATCCCTGTAAACGTTGCAGTGATTGTTCATAATCTCCAGAGCTTGAACAGATGTATGCCTTTTAGGGGATTCGGCCATATACGAAGCTAAATGAGTAGAAACTTCAACCTGTTGTTTAATTCTACAGGTGAACTGGTGATGCCATTGGGAGTGTTTTCCTCTGTGTTTCATGAAGTCATTTTAGTATTTTGCTCTTTAAGCGTACTGCCTTTGAAGGCCTGTTTGCCTCGGTTGTAGTTGTTGTTTACATGTGTAGCTATTAAACTAAGCAAACCAGGTATTGTGTTTGTCAGGGAGTAAGGCTGGGCATTGTGCAGTACAGATGGGTCACTCTTCAATTTCCTCTAATCCTTGTCACAAGCACTGGTGTTATTGCAAAATCTCTGCAAAAGCCTCTACAGATTTATGCAGCTCAGGACTGCATAGCACAAATAGAGCCTCATTTATGTATTATAAATAATAAAATGTAATAATAAAATATATTTTTTATAAAAAAATAAAAAAAATCAAAGTTTAACAATAGTTATTTTATTAGTACTTAAATATACAGTGAAACCTTGGATTACGAGCTTAATTCGTTCAGAAAGCGGGCTCGTATTTCAAAACACTCGTAAACCAAATTTAATTTTTCCATAAAAAATAATAGAAACTCAAATTATTTGTTCCACAGCCCAAATAAATACATAAAAATAATATATATATATATATATATATATATATATATATATATATATATATATATATACACAAAATATAAAGCAAAAATAAAACAAATTAACCTGCATTTTACCTTTTTAAAAAAAAGTAAAAAGAAATCCAGACAGAAGTGTTTTTGTTAAAGTGTTTCACGCTGTGTGTGTGTATGTGAAAAGCCCCTCCCATCCCAAGAGAGTGTATGAACCGGCTCGGTGTCAACTTACGCGCCCACACATGTAAGAGAGGCTGAAGAAGAAAATGGATTTCTTCTAATGAGACTTTATTATACAATAAACCTTTCTTATTTAACGCACATTAACAGAAAGACTTTTGTTTAAAAAATTAGCAAGGAACATCACTAATGACACTCGTGTGAGCGCACACTAACTGAATTACTGCTGTAAAGTAAAACAAACAAATTAACCTGCACTTTACCTTTGAAAAGAATCGTGACAGCAGTGTTTCTGTGTGCCCTCCCAGCACGGTGTCAAATTACGTGTGCGCGCACGCACACACAGGCTGAAACAGAGAGGGAGAGAGAAAATGGATTTTTAACCTCTAATAAGAATTTGTTTTGCTTTACACCCATGCACACACGTGTTTATAAGAAACAGTACACGCGTGCACGGATGTTGATTTATACCATTCGGTGCTCGTTAACCAAGACTTTTCCAAATCAAAATTATGAAAAATCTTTTCTCGTCTTGCGTAGCGCTCGCAAACCGCGTTAATCGTAATCCGAGGTTTCACTGTATCACCTCCTGATATTCTGTGCCATCTCTTGGAATCCCTCACTCATAATGTCTGTTTTGCTTTCAGTGCAACTTTTGATCGAATTGCTGAGATAAACTTCAGTATTGATGCAGATGATAATAGTGTAAGTGCCTGGAGCTGGTAGTCAAGCATATACTTTTAAATGAGTGTATGACAAATTATGAGTTTATAACAAATTTATCTTGTGATTCATGAATTAATAAGTTTGGGAATGCCATTGTATATAATTCTAGGCCACTGCTGCTGCCTTTGAGGCTTGCTGTAAAGAAAGAATACAGCAGTTTGACGACTGTGAAGAGGAAGAAGACATTTGGGAAGATAAAGAGATTAGCTATGCAACTCAAGTGAAATCCCGATCTAGGTATAGAACTTTTGCTATGTATGAATTAAACCGTGAACATTTTAAATGTGGTTCAGGAATAGAAAAATGTCTGTTATTTTTCTGTTAGGTTTGGTGTGTCTTCATCTTCAGGAAGCTCTCCTAATGGTTCTGTGAGTAATGGGAAGCCGGGCCGCAGGTCGGCCAAAGAGGATGAAGACAAGGAAGGCTATAGTCAGGTCTCTACTCAAGCAGCAACCAGCACAAAATGCTCCACACCTCAGACTTCTCAAAGTAGGTTTTTTAAATCATAGGTTAATCCCCAAGTAACTGCTATCTGAGACTTGCATTGGTGTAAATGAAAAACAAGTGAGAATTTGAAGTGTGTCTGTTAAGGTCCTGTGTGCACAGCTCATTTTGATGAAGTGAAGGACAATGATTGGGACTCTGCCTCCAACCAGAGCAAAAATGGTACAGGATGGGCCAATTTCACAGAGTTTCAGCCTTTCTGCAGGTAAACTGTTAAACTGTATTATGTGGCTTTAACCCTTAGGGCTAAAAAAACATCAGGTACTTTCATCGAGCAGGGCTACACAAAGTCCAGACACTGGTCCGGATCTAGACCTTAAAGCAGATCAATCTGGGCCCACCCCTCCTCAGATTAGGAATGCAAAAATACAATGTAATAAAGTCTCCTATTCTACTGTATTTTGAAGTGGAAATTTTATTAAATAAGTTGTCAGTTTTGTGGCCTGAGATTAGGGCTAAATGTAATTGTTTTATAGCAGTGTTGACCGCGGCCAGTGTATAAGGGAGTTCAGCTAATAGATTTTCATTTTACATTCTGTCCTGCGGACACAGGTAAGCAAGCCTTCAGTGAACAATATGTTCCCAGTGTGGTGATGTCACTATCCAAATATGGAGAGAAAAAAAATGGTCAGTCTTTCTCTGACATTTTTTTGCAGTAACTTGGACATATTTTGAATCTTTGACACTTGAATGTAAGTTGCTTCAAAGGTAGTATGGTTTTGGTTTAAGCATCTGATTTTAGAGTTAAACAGTTTTTTTTTTTTTTTCACTTGGCTTGAATGTATTTTAAATTCAGACTGCCTTAAGCATGAATGTACATTGTTAGTAAGTTATAAGCAGGTTTAATATAAGTCATTTCACTTGATTTCTGGATCTCATATTACCCAAATAAGCATGGTTCCATGTTGACTTTGGTTCCTTTGTAGGTGTCTTTCAAATAGATATCTCGGGGAGTTTTTCTTTGCCGTCATCTGATAATTACAATTTATACCCATTTCCTCACACTTTTCAAACTCAATTCC
The DNA here is from genome assembly GCF_024256425.1 of Clarias gariepinus. NCBI lineage: Eukaryota > Metazoa > Chordata > Actinopteri > Siluriformes > Clariidae > Clarias > Clarias gariepinus. The sequence goes on along the minus strand of NC_071101.1, from coordinate 35,482,886 downwards.
TTAATTGCTTTATTATTGTTAAAACGCTATGTTAAATAATTTATTTGCTTATCACCAATTGTTCTAGACCTTTGACTTCCCAGATCCGGATTTTTGAAATATTAAGTTTAAAAAACGCTGTCATAGAGCAACATGCCACAAGCCATATTAAGACTTGATTCAACTCCAAGGTGGAATTATTATTTTAAGCATTTCAGTAATAACCCTATGGATGCTAAATTAAATGACAGAAGCACAATACAACTTGTTCTACATTTTATTCAAAAAGAAAATTGTAATCTAAATAGTGATTGATCAACCTGTAGTCGTATTACAAATGTCTGGAAACTTTGAAGTTCATTTTACATAATTGACCAGATTCAGCAAGAATATGGAAGACTTGCAAAAGACAAAAATGTTCTGTTACATAGAGCATCTAGAGAGAAATAATCATGCTGTTATTGAGTATCACAGAAGGTTTTTTTTTTTTTATTTACAGATACTTTTTTGTTTTCAGTTTCAAATTCATGTTATAGTATGTTGCATGTTAGAGAGGAATTTTAAGAAAAAAGGATGTTGCTCAATCCTCAATCCAGTCTCTAGGTATTTGGACAGTGACATGATTCTTATGTTTTTGCCACTGTACACTACCACAATTCATTTGAAATTAATGCATGAACCTAAAATGTAGACTTTCAGTTTAACAAAATGACTTATTAATTCAGACTTTTTTTCTAAATCTTTTTATCTTTCACAGGCTCAAGAGTAATTATACAAATGTAACACTATTCTAAACATTAGAATAATTTTTAACTAGCGTTACTACCTGTCATTGACGGGAAGAGTTGGTAAAAATGATTAAAAGGTTAAAGCTAAAAATGAGCTGAGCAGTATTAATGTAATTAGTGATATTATTTCAGGTTGAAGCCCACGTACATGTCTGCCTCTCTTTCTGTACAGGAGAAATCTCTTAAAAGAAAAAAATGTTTGTGAGGTTGAGTATCTTAAGTTTTGTTTACGCTAAGTTGTACTTCTTTTGTCATCAGCCAAATACACTCCCTGTTTAGTAATCGGAGAGTGAATCACAGATGAGAAATCTAAAAATAGTTTTGTTTTAAAATTATTTCATTTGTTCATCGCTGTTATTTCAGCTGTGAATGTATTTAGTAATCCCAGAAAAATATTGTTTAGTTTTTCTAATTAATGTCTATTGGTGCAAGTGTTTGTTTACATCAAGCAAGTAGCTTATTTTTAAATAGATTAATAAATCTCAGACATAACTATTCAAAACATCCCATGTTGTCATTCCTCTATAATGCTGCAGGTGGTGCACTCTAAACTATTCACACAACATAGCATTCTGCGTAGTAGAAGCAAATTATTTACTAGGTTTGTGTAAAAGTTTTATAAATTTTGGTAAAAAAAAATTAAGTTGAGACTTATAAAATTGTGATCTTTACAGAATTGCAATGCAAATCAAATTGGTATCTAGGTAAAAGTCAGGGTAAAAGCAAAAGAATACTGTATCTTTTGTGATATAACTGAATATTTATCCCAGCAGCTCCAGTGACTCAGAGAACCAGTCAGAAAAGAAAGGTGAGAATTTGTTATTCATGTCTACAAGAATTGAATTTGCCAATGAATAAAAAAAATTAAAAGTGTGTAAAATAAATAAATAAATAAATAAATATGATGATATTTTCAGGCCTGAAGGCGTCTCTGCTAGTCTCAGACTGCAGTCCTTCAGGAGGTTCTGACAGTGATGGGGATGTGCAAAATGACAAGACTGAGGATGTAGCCAAAGCAGCAGGCGACCAAAAAGCAGCAGCAGCTCAGGCATACAGGTCTTAGACTTTTTGTAAATAAAGTTTTGTCCATCAGCCAGTCTTTCCTAAACAGTTATCTGTTGTCCACTGATTCCTTGCAGTCAGTGTCCTAATTACAGGGGCTCATGTGTTTTTCAAAGATGAACTTAAAATACATTTGTAGGCCCATTTGCAATTCTTTTTCAACTAACCAATATGCTTATTCATACAAGCATTTTCACTAGCTTAGTGTAAACATTGTGTTATACCTCAAGATACACTACTGTGCAAAAGTCTTGGACCCGTCAATTCTTTATATTAGTAGTCCCACCTTTAGCAGCTCAGAGGTTCTATTAACAAATACAATGTTGAATTGTGCCAGAAGGCACACGGAGGAAAATTTAGGTATGGGTGACATAAGCAGTGTTACCAGGGATGGCACAGCACTTGCAAAATAAATAAACATAACCAGAAGGGTGGTGACATCGTGTTACTGTGCTAGGTCAATAATATTTTTAATATTATATTTTTATCATATAAATTTGTAGTATTATGTCAGACATTTCAACATTACTGATTTTTTGTGTTTAATCATTAAGAATAATATAAACCTAGTCTGCACATGATAAAGTTAAAAGGTTTAGTTATGACTCTTAAGGCATCAGGTACTTACTGTAGTTTGTTGCATCAGGTGCATGCATGCAACTGTACTTGACCAATAAAGAGATTTTGATGTAAGAGTTATTAACAGTTAATTATATAATTAAGTATAATTAAACTCTTTTAATGATCAAGTGGGAGTGTGTGGTGTAAGGGCCATATTTCATTCTTGTGATTTGTTATGTTTATCTTATTTCAGTTTATTAGTTAAGCATTAAGTATCATACTCATAATTTGTATTGTGACATCATTTCATGAGTTGTTCTGTGACATCATCCTACAGTTATGCAGTTTCATGTCCATCACGCATGTTAGTTGTTAGTTGTTGTTAAGACACAGCAGGACACAGAAAGGTGTGGAGCACACAAGCTTTTGACCGTGAGACAGTAAGCTAAAAGGAATACAGTAAAAAGGGATGTTGTAACTGTAATCTATCGAAGCTACAGAACACAGCAAGCGACTTGTCGTGACTACAGTGGATTTATGCAAGAAACTGTAACAACCGTTGTACTTTGATGTTGAAAATAAACAAGAGACAAAGAAATCAACGAAACGTCTGGGGTCGTCAGTGAAGCTGTGTAACAAAAGACACGCGTCAGAACTTGTAAATAACATGCACGTACATGTAAAGTCAAAAGCTTGCTCCGCTGCCAAAATGAAGATAAGTGATTTAAGAGTGTGAACGTGGAGTGAAGAGCGCGCGTGCGATTTTAAAAACGCGCATCGACTGCCAACAAGCAACCATGATTCTCCAGACAAGCTTCACGAACTGAGGAACGCCAGAGAAGGCAAGTGGAGTCAGTTGACTGTATTATACAATGAACTAGAGGCGCTTATGGACAATGCTTGTAATTTGCATGACGTTAAAGCCAAGCGCCGCCAATACGAAGGGCTGCTAAATGACTTTATTGAAAGCAATGTAACAGTGCGATCGTGCGCAAAGGATGAAGAGCATGAAACCGATCAGCACCACTGGTTTCACCCTAGATTGACGCGCTGCTCAGAATTCATGGTAAGAGTGAAGTCGTGGATCGCGGACACTAGTAATCGCTTTAAGCGATGCCCCAAACAGTTGACGATGGAGTTTCGCCAAACAACAGTGTGTCAGTGCTGGAGCGCAAGAAGCCCGCCCCCCGAAGGCACGGAAGCGTAACGTCAGCGGCATCAAAGAGGTCCTTAACGTCAGCAGCATCCGAAGCTAGACTAAAAAGAGCAGAAGCCAACAGAGCAGCTTTGCTGGCTAAAGCAGCAACTTTGAGAGATCGGCAGGCGCTGGAACTGGAGGAAGCACAACTAAAGGCTAAACAAGCACAATTAAAGGCACAAAAGGAAAGGCTGAAAATGGAAACGGCGCTTGCAATAGCCGAAGCTGAACTAAATTCTTACCAGAACCGTAAAAAACAACATCCTGCGAGACGAAACGAGTGGTGCATGCCCCCCCCGAACCAGAGCACAACGACCACTACGACCACAGTTCGGCAGCGGAATACCTCGAACTGCCATCACGCCTCCGAGCAACCCACTTAAGCATGCCCGTGAGTGCCAAACCCATAATGTCAAGCACCCTAATGGAACGGCCTACCCAAGGTAATGAACACTCACTTTACAACACTGACATAGTGGAGCCTCAGGGTAGGATGCCACTTCAGGCAGATCTTACAGAAATGTTTGCGAAGAGTCAGAGGCAACTTTCCTTACCTCCGCACGACGTTCCTTCATTTGATGGTGACCCTCTTGAGTTCACGTTCTTTGTAAGAGCCTTTAAACATGTCATCGAAACCAAAACCGATAGCAATCTGGATAGGCTGTTCTTTCTTGGGCAGTATACTAAAGGAAAGCCTAGGGACCTTGTAACAAGCTGCCAGCTCATGCCAGAACATCGCGGCTATGCAGAAGCTATGAGACTGTTACATGACAAGTTTGGAAACAGACAAATAATCGCTACAACGCTAATGCAAAAGGCACTCAACTGGCCGGAAATAAAGTCAGAGGACGGAAAGTCGCTGACAACTTTCCTGTTTCTAGTAAAATGTTACAATACCATGTCAAGCATCGATTACATGGATGACCTAGACAATGCTACCAACTTGAGGAGTATTGCCTCTAAACTGCCCTACAAACTGCGTGAAAAATGGAGAAGCCACGTATACGAGTATGAGGAGCGCAATCAGAAAAGAGCTAAGTTTGTGCAGCTGATAAAATTCGTAGAACGAGAAGCAAAGGTAATGTCCAATCCACTTTTTGGAGACCTGAACGTTTCGACTAGTGATAAACACCGCAACAAATCCCCTCCAGGATTCAAGCAAAAAAGGGAAGGAAAAAGGGGTAGCAGCTTTGCAACCGGCGTAAAACAGGTTGGTAAAAATCATAAAGACTCAATTACAGTAAAGAGTAGTGGTGCATTAATTATTAGTGCCTTCACTAACCTTGTGCATCCTGTGCGAAAGATCATACCCTAGATGAATGCCACCAGTTTAACAATGAGACATATAAGGTCAAATTGGACTTTCTAAAAAAGAATGGATTCTGCTTTGGCTGTTTAGTAAAAGGACACTTAAGCAAAGACTGCACAAAGAAAATTACATGTCAGTTGTGCTCAAAGAAACATCCTCGCATGCTGCACATTGCAGCACAAGACACAGCTCAAGCGATCGTAAAGGCTGACGAAACTGAACCAGTTCAAACACTGCCTGCTACAGTGAGTCACGAAACGAGTGCGTGTACTGGGGCTGGAGATGACCGTATTCTCTCCATAGTACCTGTTAAAATAAAGTCCAAGAAAGGTAACAAGACAGTAGAAGTATATGCTTCATGGACCCAGGCAGCTCCGCTACCTTTTGCACAGAGTCATTAGCAAGGCGTTTAAACGTACAAGGTAAAAAAATTGACAGGAAACAAGTAGAAAGTTACGTGCTTACTGACCTAGAGGTTAGTAGTCTGAAAGAAAACACCTTTGTTGAACTCTCCGACGTGTTCACACATAAGAGTATCCCAGTCTCAGTGGAAAACATTCCACAACAGCACGACATTGATAAGTGGCCATACCTCGGCGAAGTAAAATTGCCTCAGATTAATGCTAGAGTTGAAATTCTCATAGGTAACAAAGAGCATTGGGTCCTAGAACCATGGCGAGTAATTAACAGCAGGCACAATGGGCCATATGCAGTAAAGACCGCTCTTGGATGGACCATAAATGGACCTCTTCGAGAGTCGGTCGAGGAAGGCACGTGTGACAATGAGCAAGTGAGCGTTGCAGTCAACAGAGTTTCCATCAAAAGTGTAGAACAAATGCTGATACAACAGTACAACCATGACTTTCCTGAACGGAACTGTGATGACAAAGCTGAGTTGTCACAAGAGGACTATCACTTTTTAGACTCTGTAACTAATTCCCTACAGTTCACTGACAATCACTTCTACATTGGCCTACCATTTAAGAAAGCAGCTATTTAAATGCCCAATAACCGAAGCGCAGCCATGCAGCGCGCACTGAACCTCAAACGGAAGTTTAAGCATAACCGCTCCTTTCACGAAGAGTATTTAAACTTCATGAACGACATGTTTGAAAAGGGTCACGCAGTCAAGGTCCCCACACCTCACCCAAGTCGATAAGACGGGCAAGTGTGGTATATACCTCACCATGGTGTATACCATCCTCAAAAGAAAAAGCTAAGGGTAGTCTTTGACTGTGCTGCCAGCTATCAGGGAATATCATTAAATAGCGAGCTTCTGCAGGGACCCGACCTGACAAACTCACTCATTGGGGTGCTCGCACGCTTTAGACAAGAAGAAGTTGCCATGATGGCAGATGTGGAAGCCATGTACTATCAGGTTAGAGTTCCGGAAAAGGACACAGACTTGTTGTGTTTCCTATGGTGGCCGAATGGAGACGTGAGTCAGGACTTGGTCGAGTATAAAATGGTCATTCATTTGTTTGGTGCAAAATCATCTCCAAGTGTAGCTAACTTCGCCCTTAGGAAAACACCAGAAGAAAACCGCAGCAATGCATCTGCCGAGGCAGTCAACACAGTACATAAAAACTTTTATGTAGACGACTGCTTAAAGTCTGTCTCTAGTCATAGTCAAGCAGTTGCGCTATATAGTAATCTCACCAAACTGTGCGCAAGTGGAGGGTTTCACCTTACCAAGTGGGCAAGTAATAGTCGTACATTACTAACTTCCATTCCTGAGAGTTAAAGAATCAAAGACATGAGGGACTTAGATTTGAGTAAAGACGCACTTCCTGTTGAGAGAGCTCTAGGGGTGTTGTGGTGTATTAATTCAGACACGCTCAAGTTTAAGATTAGTTTAAAAGAGCGGCCTGTGACTAGAAGAGGAATCTTGTCAGTCACTAGTTCAATTTATGACCCCTTAGGCTTCCTTGCACCGTCATACTGCCAGCTAAGATCTTAATGCAGCAGTTATGTAAAGAGAGACTCGCTTGGGACGATGACATTCCCGAACAATTTATAAAAAGATGGAGGGCCTGGCTACAAGAGTTGCATCAATTGTCTAGTGTAGCAAGATGCGTAAAACTAGTTGACTTTGGAGTTACAACTACAGCACAACTTCACCACTTCTCAGATGCAAGTGAAATGGGATATGGAGTTGTCTCATATATTAGGTTAGTAAATGCTAATGGACTCACACACTGTGCATTCATGATAGGGAATTCTCGCGTAGCGCCCCTGAAACAAACTACTATACCCCGAATGGAATTGACAGCGGCAGTGATTGCTGTAAACAACGACAAAATGTTGAAAGGTCAACTGGAAATAGAACTGGTGGACTCTGTGTTTTGAACCGACAGCTCAACTGTCTTGAGATACATTGTTAATGAAAAACTTCGCTTTAAAACCTTTGTCGCTAACAGAATCTCCATCATACGAGAGTCAACCAAGCCACAGCAGTGGAGGTATGTTAACACTTCAAAAAACCCAGCCGATGCTGCTTCCAGAGGAGTTTCCTGTGAAAAATTCATGAAAAACAACAATTGGATCCATTGTCCCCCCCTTTAAAAAAAACAGAGTAAATGGCCTGAGAACATTCATGATCTGTCGACGAAAGAGGATGACATTGAGATTAAACACTCAGCCTCAGTGAATCTCGTAAAGACTACAGAGAGCACAGATGCCGTGAGTAAATTAATTAACTATCACTCTGACTGGTACAAGCTGAAAAGATCCGTTGCCTGGATTCTTTGCATTAAAGACATGCTGAGACAGAGAACAAAAAGGATTAAGGGACAGGCAAACAACTCAATAACAGAAAACCATAAGTCTCTAACAATTAAGGGCTTAACAATGGCAGAAAACGAAGTCATTAAGTTCGTTCAAAACCAAACATTCAAAGATGAAATTTCCATGTTACAAAAGGGTAATGCATCTGTAAAAAGAAACAGTTGTCTCTCCAAACTAGATCCAGTACTGCAGGATGGAGTGCTAAGAGTTGGAGGATGTCTTGGTAGGTCTGCAATACCTGAGCATGCAAAACACCCTGTCATTATACCCAAAGACTTACACATTACAACTTTAATCTTAAGAAACATTCACGAACAGGTTGGACATTGTGGAAGGAATTATATGCTTTCAAAATTGCCGCAGAAATACTGGATTCTGACTGCAAATTCCCTTGTGAGAAAGTTTCTGTCCAGTTGCGTGACATGCAGAAAGATCAGAGCAAAGAATAGTGAACAAAAAATGTCAAAACTGCCACGTGATAGAATACCACCAGATCACCCACCGTTTACTAACGTAGGGGTAGACTATTTTGGACCCTTCGAGGTCAAATGGGGTAGAAGTAATGTTAAAAGATATGGCGTATTGTTTACTTGTCTGACAACAAGAGCCGTGCACATTGAAGTCGCGCAGTCTTTAGATACAGACTCTTGCTTAAATGCTATTCGACGCTTCATGTGCAGAAGAGGCCAGGTGTCAGCTATGAGAAGTGATAATGGAACAAACTTCATAGGCGCTGAGATTGAATTGCGTAAAGCTATCCAACAGTGGAATCAGTCAAAAATTGAAGGCGTCCTCATGCAAAAGGGGATACAATGGATATTTAATCCTCCTGCTGGGTCTCACTTCGGTGGAATATGGGAAAGGCAGATAAGATCAGTTAAAAAAATCTTGAGGTCTGTACTAAAAGAACAAACACTAAACGATGAGAGCTTGCATACATTCCTGTGTGAGGTGGAAGCTATAATGAATGACCGTCCCCTTACCACTGCTACAGACAATCCCACAGACCTGGAGTTTCCCGAAACCTTACCACCTGCTGCTGATGAAAAAACAGCCAAGCTTGCCTCCTGGACTTTTCTTGCCCTTGCCTCAGGAGCACCAAAAATGGTCTCAGGTGAGAAAAAACCTCATGATCGGAGACGTAGTTTTAATAATTGATGAGTCTTCTCCAAGAAATTCATGTGTCGTCGGACGGATCACGAAAGTGTTCCCTGATAAAAAAGGACTTGTGAGACGTGTACTGGTCAAAACTAAAACCAGCACCCTGGAAAGACCCATCGATAAGCTGTGCCTCATATGTGAAATGGACTGTTAATTACCTTATAAAGTAGTCATGTTCCTTTCATTTGGTACGCAGCGATATGAATACCTTAAGTTAAACCGTTAACAAATGTTTAAAGTGTTAAGAAAGTTAATTCAAATTTTAATCCAAAAGTAAATGTTGTGGCCCAACTGTAAAAAAGGAAAAATCATTAATGTGTGTAATTGTCAGTCTTCCTGTCTGTCAATTAGGGGCTGGAAATGTAAGGGCCATATTTCATTCTTGTGATTTGTTATGTTTATCTTATTTCAGTTTATTAGTTAAGCATTAAGCATTAAGTAGCATACTCATAATTTGTATTTGACATCATTTCATGAGTTGTTCTGTGACATCATCCCACAGTTATGCAGTTTCATGTCTATCACGCATGTTAGTTGTTAGTTGTTGTTAAGACACAGAAGGACACAGAAAGGTGTGGAGCACACAAGCTTTTGACCGTGAGACAGTAAGCTAAAAGGAATACATTAAAAAGAGTTGTTGTAACTGTAATCTATCGAAGCTACAGAACACAGCAAGCGACTTCTCGTGACTACAGTGGATTTATGCAAGAAACTGTAACAACCGTTGTACTTTGATGTTGAAAATAAACAAGAGACAAAGAAATCAACGGGGTCTGGGGTCGTCAGTGAAGCTGTGTAACAAAAGACACACGTCAAAACTTGTAAATAACATGCACGTACATGTGGACAGAACTGTAAATCTTAGTTTAAAAGATCCAGAAGATGCTAATTATTGCATTTTGGCTCTTTAGTGATGCTCCTGTTGAGGCATTGGAGAAGCTCACTGTTTCAGACACAGCAGCACCTTCAGAGTCCCGGACATCCACACCCGATTCAGAAACCACCACTGTGACAGACAAGAGGTACGAGTCATCCATGACATCTTTGTACCATGTGTTTTTATTAAGTAATATTATCTGCCACCCTCGGCATGCTCATCATTGACTATCTGACCATTTTGATTCATACAAATTCACATTACATACATACTTGAATAATCCTTTTGATTGTGTAAAGCTGCTTTGCGACAATGACAATTGTTGAAAGCGCTATATGAATTAAATTAAATTGAACTTTGTTAGGAAAACCTGTATGCCTGAAACACATAAAATATAATATTAACATGTATAATATTACACACATGCAGTTAAACATGTTAAAGATGTTAAAATCAGACGTCAGAATGGGGGAGGAAAATGTCGTGCTAAAATTGGTGTGGCTGTTGGTGCCAGATGGGTTGCTGATTTCACTGCTGATGTCCGGGCTGTTCACACACAAGTCTGTAGCATTTACACAGGATGGTGTAAAAGAATAAACAGCCACTGAGCAATTCTGCAGAACTGTTTCTTCAGGCTGGTTTCTACACCCATCACCACTCTTTAAAACTGTTATGAGCAGAAAGGCATGGATTACAACCTCTGATTTCACTGTTGGTTCAGGATAGGGTCCTTACTGTAATTATAGAGTTAAAGATCAGGAACACCTTCATATTTGGCACAAATATCCTCTTTTAGTCAAGGATGAGCTGAGTACAGTTTTCAAAACTGTCACATTCTGCTTTTGTGATGTTCTGCAGCTTGTTTCAGTTATTGTTTGTTTTAGGGGATTTTGGTCTCCTTAACTGATGCTCAATTTAGTTAGGTCTGTTATCAAGATGGTCTCAGATTCTTCTTCTTGAATGAAAGGGCTGGATGCTGATGTCTTATGTAGGTTAGGCTAACTAACTGTTGTTATTTAAGTGGATTCCCATAACCTGTCAACTTGGGCCTTCAACGGCCTAAATGACATTTGAACATTTGGATTAATCACCAACGGGACAGTTTAACAGGACTGATATCTCTCGATTATTGTGCCCTCCCGGACTGTTTTACTAAACTAGTGGGCCAATTTATTCCCCCATACCCCACACGCACATACACACAATATCCCGGACTTTGGACATTCAATGCATTCACCCACACATCAAAAACATTGTTTATAATTTGTTAATGTTTTTATTAGGTGCATCATAGGGTTTATTTTTCTGTATAGTACATGTTTAGGATTGGTGCATTGTTTATTTCTGTGTCCTTCTGGTACTTTAGGTTTTTATTAACATCGACACAAAAGACTCGAAAATAGTGTAATCTCAGTTAATTATTTAATCTGTGTGGTACAAGATGACCCATATTTTGAGCTGCCCTCAGCAATTTTCATGTGTAATCACCTATTTTTAGATGACTTTTGCTTTGGTGCATTTTCATGCAGGATGTCGTCATGAGATGATGATTACATTGTGGCCTTGAAGGAATGCATAATATGCATAGGCTGTGGCATTCAAAGTGTGGTTGATTTTTATTCACAGGTTGAAAGTGTGCCAAAATAGCATTCCACACACCACTACACTACCTCCACTAGTCTGGCCTGTTGACACGAGACAGGTTTAAGGTTCATGCTGTTGATGGCAAATTCTATGTGCCTCAGCTAAAGTCATCATTTATTAGACCAGGCCATGTTAAGCAGTGTTCAACTGTTCAGGTATGGTGGGCCTGTGCCCTCTGTAGTCTCAGCTTTTTGATCTTCTCTGACAGAATTGGAACCTGGCCGTCTCCTGTGGTTGCCCGCCCACCAGAAGTTTTTGAATGTATTCTGCAAACATTCTGAAATGTTTTTTTACTCAACACAATAATACAGAGAAGTGTTCTGAATTACTGTAGCCTTCTGTCAGCTCACCCCAGTTTTCTGTTGACCTCTTTCATCAACATGCCATTTCTACTTGCAAAACTGCCAAGACTGAAAGTTTTTTTTTTTGTTTTTTTGCGCGCTACTGTGTAGGACGACTTGTGCACACACTTGCGCACGGCACACATCAGTTCACCAATAGAAACTCTCACTCACACAAGTGTACACACACACAGACACACACACCAAATTTTTGTCAGAGCCAGAGGGAGGAGAGGAGGAGGAAGGGGGCTACTGTGTATGATGCCTTTTTTTATGCACGCACACGCACACCAGTATACCAACAGAGACTTGCACAAAATGTGTGCGCATGCTCACACATAGCAAAATGCTTTATGTGCACACATATGGTCACAGTGTGCACGGATGTTGACCATACAAGACATGCATGGGAAACAATTATTGCTCCACTTGGTTTCACTGTACTGTATTTTGGATTTTTATTTGCTGTAAGCCATAATCATAAAAAAAACACTTAAAATACATCAGTCTGTGTATAATGAACCTACATAATGAGTTTAAATTTGTGTATGGAATTACATAAACAAATGACTTTTCACTAATATAAATTTATTGAGATGCACCTGTCATGCTGATTCTGTTTCAGTAGGTCATGAAATAAAATGATTTTTTTACTGTGTGATGTTCCTCCTGCCTGCATTGCTCTGTACTTTGGCAGGAATAGTTTTTGTATACTTATTTATTAAATATATTTAATGCTTGTGCACTGGGTCAGATTGTCACTTTTCTTGTATCAATACTTTCAGATGACTTTAAATTTAAGAATATAAATGTAGGTGGATACATTTACTTACTGGTGATTATATTTTAATATTCAGGATAATCCTTCATCAGAGATTCTTTAAATATTTGTGTGTATATATATATATATATATATATATAAATAAGCTTGTTTATTTAGATTAAATTCATATGTTTTTTTTTATTATATATCGCTATATTTTATATTCAATTTGATTTAGGTTTGTTTAATAAGTTTGGTGTGTAGTGCAGGTATTGTGATGTAACTATAAGAAAGAGGCTGAAGAATAATCTGAGAGGATAAATTGAAAGGCTGATCTGCTTTGCTGTTGATCTGTTGTTGTTTTCCTTTTCAGATTAGATGTACCTCCTGAAACCACACCCAATGGACCTATCTGAAGGGGTTAAATGTGACGCTGGACAAAATCCCATTTGAACTCACTTTGTGCCAGTTTTGTTTTAACTCTTTTAAAAAAAAAATTACCACTTTTGGTGTTAAAGTAAAAACAAAAAGCTGCCAAGTTGTTGAACATGGATTCTACCAATCAGCATGTAACACTGAAGGAAGAGGGATGTGTAGCACACATCCAGTAACCAGAACAGTGCTCACAGAAGCTTTTATTTCTTTTAACTTTGTATGAAAATTTGCAGTTTTTAATGTAGCAATTATTTTTTTTCTATTGCTAAATCACTAAGCATTCTATATTTTTGTTGAATTTCCGTTTTTATTTCATTATTTGCATCTAGCCCAACCAGTAACAGAGATATGAAGGGTGTTGTAGGAAAGCACAGAATATTGAATCATTATATAATGATGCCCAACACCTGTCTTCACTCATATTAAAATGTTGATAATATGCACTTAAGCAAGCCTTCTGTGTGTATTTAAGCACATCACACAGATTGTTGCACTTAGTTTTGTGACATCTGTAATTATTTTCCGACACCCCACCTCCACAACAAAACTCATCCGTTTAATCCCATTCTTATAGGGCTATAGTATTACTTCCCATCGTGTACAATTATGGAATATGAGCTCTAGAACTTAAACTGCACTGTTAACTTTGAGAGTGAGGTGTACTTTTTCAATTTCGAGTGTTATAAATTATACAAATGCCAATTTTTTTGGTTCGCATCTTTCATTGGCATTTTGACTATAAAGAATTTCCCCCCTCCTTTTTATAAAACAGTTTTAAAATGTATCTACACTTTTCTCTTCTGCTTTACAGAAATATTTGTGTTCCCTGAAAAAGCACTTTTTAATGTAGAGCCTTGCCTTAAGTATTTTAATTGATACCATGTTAATCATAAAAATAAGCAAGGGTTAAGTGGTCTTTCTCTGGACTTAAACGAGAGCAAACTCGCACAGTCTTCCTGTTTCTCCACTGCTGCAAGTGTACATCCACATCTGTTACTAGAGGCAAGAGAACATTGACGCTCAGATGTACATTATAAGCTGTGTGATACATTTAATCATCAGTATGCTTATTTGTTTCATAAACTTCTGTTCATGTCTCGGAGCCTAACAGTTAGATAACTGTTTTCCTTTCATTATTTTTCCATTTCTCTGATGAAAACATACCCAACCTCAATGCTATGTAACTGTTTTTACAACATTCCCGTGCTCTGCTGTGCTTATGAATTTCACATTTTCAAAAGATTTGTTTCCCAAAGTGAAAACATCTTTATCCAGTAAGCCTCACAATCTACAGCAGGTGAAAGTAGAAACTGAACAATTTGTAATTTGTGGTGTTCATTCCACCCTAATCTGTTTCTGCTATGTTCCTGTGTTTGGACTGGTTCTGTGTGTAGACACCCTATAAAATGTTACTTAAGCAAGTAAAAAAAAAAAAAAGTAAAAGAATCTTACATCACTGCATGTATACTTGTACATCTATAATTAGTTACATTTTATATAATCAGTTTATTTATCAAATGTTGCTGTACATCCGCAGTAAATGCTTTATTGTGGGGGATCCAGAGACAGTCCATTAACAATAAGTAGCAATCCATCACAGATGCACCACTTAGGATTCACAACTAAACATCTGGGCTGTGGGCCTGTTTTCCGAATCCTCACCTATTAGCCATCCCACCAAAGTTATAAAATATCCAGGAAGATGTCAATCAGCTGTGTTTTAAATGTTGTGTTTTTTCATGGCTATGCCTTACAGCCTTATCTGATTAATGATGAGTAATGATCATTATTGAAAGAATGTATTAATGGTTTTGTAAAATGAGATGCATTTTCTCAAATTACAGCATTTTTAAGGTCATCCACTTGCACTAGGAATATCGGCAGGGTTTTATTTCATAGTATGCACAAGAAACACCATTTATTAATTATCGTACGTGTCTCTGTGAAACACAAATACAATTACAAAGTAAATGAGCTTGGTCTACAGTTTTTGCATTACCACATAACACAACCAAAAAATCAGTTTCTTTCTATTTTCGAAAGTTTGAGTAGTGTTCAGTTGTTTTATTAATTTCAAGGCTACTTATTTGCCTGAAACAAACATAAGTCAATGTGAAAGGTTTACACACACCATAAGCTATTAACTGCAATTTAATTTTATGGATTGAATCGACTCTTACATCAATACATGATCTCCATCAAAAAGTAAACACAGCTCTGGAATGGAAATAAATGTTAACTTTTTTTTGGCACTGGTTATTGCAGGAGATGCTGTCACACCAATGCTTCTCTCAGGAGGAACCACCTAATTTACAGGCCTGATCCATAATTGTAAAATTTCAGTTTCATAAATGAACTCCCACTGAAAAAGTAACCGAAGAAACTTGTAATTACATTACATATATTTTCTAATAAATTAGGACGACACTGCTAAAAATCTTTGACTGTTAGCTATGCATTTAACAAATGGTCCCCAACCAGTGGGGCAATAATAATACAAAATATATATATATTTTAAATTTTATTTCCTTTTTATTGACTAGTGGAATCTGCAGTGTTTTATTCTGAAGGGTGATCAGATTATCTGTCTGTACCTCTTTCCCCTCTGTATCGGTTTTGATGCCTGATAAAAATTAAGCTAATGTTACAACATCTCTGGAGATCATCTTGAAAAAGTGAAAATACCCAAATGATCAGACAGCAGATAATACTATGAGACTGCTAACAAAAAAAACGATGCATGCCAAGAGTCCTATTATAAATTAGGTACTATTACTACTACGCTACTGGTGATTCTCAGGCCCGCTCTGTATAATAGATGTGGCCAAAAAAGTTCGTTTTGAGACAATTTCATCTCTGCTGACGGTCTAGATTAAAATCAAGGCAGAATATTCTGAGATCTCCATAAAGCACTGAAAATCCTGCATCCATTTCCAACAGTCATTTCTAATCCTTGTAGAACAGGGTTGTCTGCATAAGGGTTGGACGTAAGGAATACACTTGGGTTGTCATCATCTACATTCACTTCGAGATGGCTAACACAGGTTCTGTGTTATGGTAGGTTGTATTTATTATGCACTTTATTATGCTTTGTTAGGGGCACACAATGATCAGCCCAAGGAAAATTGTCTCTCATAAAACTGGTCCGTTGGATCAAAAAAGGGTGGAGACTACCGCGTTAAAACGGACCACCTACAGCTGATGGAACAGGAAGAGTTAAAAATGCAGGACACACTTGTGATATACTGTAAGCACATTAGCCTTCAGCTGTGCCAAATGTTGGAGTCATGGACTGCTCACATATTGAAAACGACAATAACAATGTTGATGCAAACAGTCTTATTCTAAAAATAACATACATATAAAATCACCTAAAATCTTTGTGGAAAACAAGAGGGTCTCCAGAGCTCCTGCCTCATGCACTTGAAACTGCACACCTTTACAGACAGTAATTTTCAACTCTAGTCGCTTAGTGTTTTGTTAGCTCCTAGCACACCTCATTTCAACAACTTACAGCCTTTTCTCAATTGCTGTGGGTGTGGTACAGCAGGGAAACACTAAAATATGCAGTACTCTCAGGGTTGAGATTGACTCTCTTAACTGCTGCATCTGAAAATTGTACAGAACGATCTTAACAAGAAAAAGCAGCGGACTGTAACTGTACACCTAGGAATAAATAAACACGTCTGTAAAAATTTATATCAATACAGAGAAAACAGCTGTTATACCTGTAACTGCTATTTCACCAGTTTGTCCCATGCCCAGATGTCTTGGAACCAATGATACTTCTGCAGCACAGCAAAACCACTGGCTCCCATGGATGCTATGCTATGCTGGGCAGGAGAGGAAAAAAGAAAGGAAATTTTAAAAACGGAAAGGAAAAAGATAAGGGAAAGAAAAATCCCCCCTTAATATAAATATAACTGTAAATCCTATAGGGTTTCCATTATTTTTTTTCCTACCTATTCCTATATTCCTTTCCTATTATGTATTTTATTCCTAAATATTTGTTAAATCCAATATTTGTCTTTTTGTCCTAAATCATTTCTTTATCTTATTATTTGAAAAATCTTTTTATGTTTTGCATATTCTATACCCAAGGTATTCTAGATGGTCCCTTATTAACGTGTTTCCAGGGCAGAGGTGGCTCAGAGGGCTAAGTCACTGAGTTACTGATGAGCCCCTAACCCTATCTGCTCCAGGGGCGCTGTATCATGGCTGACCCTGCACTCTGATCCCAGCTGGGATATGCGAAAAAAGAATTGCTGTGGACTTGCTATAATGTATATGTGACAAATAAAGGCTTAACTGGCTTAACTAATATCAAACATCCTTCTTATGGGCAATAGTACATTGGAAAGCTTAGCCACAACCAACAACCTGACTCTTTTAATTTGGAAATTTAAAAATATGTTTAAACATTTAGAAATATGTATAAACATTTGGCAAACATTGTAATACTGTATACTGAAAACCAAAAAAAACCCCCGAAATATAGAAAAGGGAGAGGTGGGTCATCACTTAAGAGGTCAGGGTTACTGTAAGCGAATGTGATAAAGCTGGACTTAGGGTGCAGCCAATTTTGTGGTACTCAACAATGGCATCTATCATGCAAATATTCCATACACAAATAAAGTACGGTGACTGTAAAGCAAAGCCTCATCAGCCTGGCTGATGATCCGCCACCCATGTGACCCCGATGTCCCTCCTGTATGGAATGAATCCTGCATGCCAGAAAATGTTTTTCCCTGGTATATGAGAATTGCACTGACTAGCAGTGATGTACATGTATGTTGAAGAGTATCCTATGTAGTATATATGAAGTTATAGTTTCATAGTTTTGTGTTGAAATTTTGGACTTGCAGCACAAATGCGTATATCCAATTCGTAATAAAAAAAAGGAGCATAGCACTGCATTATTGATTCATTCCTTAAAAATAAAATAGATTGCAGAGAGCAATCTTTTTGTAATACATATCCTTCAAAGATAAAATTGCAACTAGTAAATCCAAAGGTTCTTATTGCTTTTTAGATCATTCTGTTATGAGTGACAAAGTGATGTTAAGTGACCTCTTTAGCCAGTGTTCTGATAGAATTCATTTTAAGTGATGTATTATTATTTAGGCTTGGTTGGTGCATTTTGCATTTTCAACTTGTGCTGAACTAAGTGTTGGTAAAGAGAACTGTTAAAGGCGTACTCAGCAGTGAGCTGGGTATAACCCATTGTAAAAGAACTGTAAATCCTAAGGGTTTTCCTTTTTCCCCCCTCTCCTGATGATGTATTTTCTTTTTCCTGAATATAATATTAAAGTCCAATCTTTGTCTTTTTTGTATTAAATCATATCTTTATCTTCCTATTTAAAAAATCTTCTTATGTTTTGCATATTCTATAGGCATTCTACATGTTCCCATACAAACATGTTTCTTTAAACAGAATACCAAGAGAAATCAAACCTCACTGGTTATGTACTTAAATCGCTTAAACTAGCATTTATCAACCCCCTAATTTAAAAACCTGACCTCAACCTTGTCAGGCATCCGAATATTCAACAATATCAAACCTCTGAAAAGTTGCCCCACAGCAGTTCAATTCTTACTTACATAGAAATAACATTCATAAAATGTATTATGAAGGGTTTAGACACTTTTTGACACCATTGATTATAGTATTCTTAAAAGAAAATGTCATTGGGCTTCATGGAACCACGCGCTCCTGGCTGGAGAAACAAGCATAATAAAGTAGAGGAGTGTGTGAAGAACTTTGGATGCTTTATGTTTATTCACTTCATTCTTCTTAATTCTGACAAGACAAGTAACTGTATGAGGACCCAATGCAGTTAGAAGTTAGCCAAAATATACCTGTCAACCTTTCATTAAAATATTACTAAGGTAGACTTTTCCATCTCGAAAATATCCAGTTAAATGTTATTTACATAGCACCTAACAATAGTTTCTAAGCATCATTACAGAAATCTAAATTCTTAATATAAATTAACCCTTACCATGCATGGTTGTCACTACACCAGCATATACTGCAACTAAGGTTCATTTCAACCACATCAGCCAACAGACAGACAAAAAGGTTTATCATGGCATTAATTTCAAGCCATTCCTTCTATTTTTAAAATACCCTTGCAGGTAAAAAAAAAAATACCATGACATAACTTCTAACGAATAATATTGCTTTATTTAATACTATTGTTGCAAATTTGTAATTTAAAAAGACTTTGTTTCCAGTAATTTTTTTGGTAACTTGTACTTTGCCGGGAAATATCAATAAATCAGTAAATAAATATTTAAAAAGAATAATAATCTAAACATGAACACAGAGCTGGGATAAATATGACTAAATATGGTCCTGTCGTTGCTCACACACCCATGATCAAGCATGTACTGAATGTACCGGTCCTATAAGGTCTCATCTTGGTTTGATAGAAAATGCCATCTCTTTTAGAAGCCAGAAAATTCTGAGAATCTCTCCAAAATCTGACCATAGTGTGAAATACATTTCCCTGTATTTAACATGTAAAATCATCCACCAGTGGACCCTAAAAAAATTTCATCATGCATGGGTGCATTATCAACTAATGTAGTATGTAAATTTGGCAAACCAATATGTGAGCCACTTTCACTGTGAAGGTACGGTATTGCTGGGTTTTATCTAAAATGGAATAATTTGAGTCTTTTCAATTCTTGTTAATGAAAGATTTTGCAACAGTACAGGCTTCACACATCATGGGTTACAGTTAAACCTTGGATTGCGAGTTCCAGAAGTATGCTTGTCTATCAAAACACTCGTATATCAAAGCAAATTTCCCCTAAAAGAAATAATTGAAAATCTCCGCCACTTCCTTCCACAACCCAAAAATATTCATATAAAAATAACTAATGCAAAATTTAAAGTAAAAAAAAAAAATTAACCTGCACTTTACCTTTAAAGAATCATGAATGGTGTTGGATGATAGAAGAAGCAAGAGCAGAGGACTTCTGTTTGAGACGACTTTCACGCAGATGCACACTCGCAAACCCATTGAATCACTCCTCTCTGACAGAGTGTCAATGGTTACTGGAATCTTTTTTATTTTTGCATAACCTTAACAAGGACCTCTCTAATGACACTTTTGCCTCCTTTTGAGGGTTTCGCGGAAATGTGACGTTGCATTGTCATTAAACAGAATCATCTCCCGCACTGCTACAGCTTTTTTAACCTTTTTTTCTTCACAAGGGCCATTGTTGTAGTACAATTATTAAAGAACAGTCACTACACTTGGACACAATATAAAAAAAGTCTTTATGCGTGCACACACATGGTCACAATGTTATAGTAAGTACAACATGGGCTCACGGATGTTGACTATATGAGTGAAGCACACAAACTAAATCAAGTATGGAAGACGATTACCCACAATCTTACAGCACAAAGAAACATTGGTCCAGTTGTGATCATATGACGCTCAGCTAAGCGTATACGTAATACACCACTTATATATCAAGACTTTGCTCATTTAACAAGTTAAATTTATCTTGCCTTACAAACGCTTACAAAGTTACGTGCAATCCAACAGGTTCCACTGTATTCGATAGGCCATAAAAATGTTTAAATGTTAGTTAAACATTATTAAACCGCAATATATTGTCATACTTAATACAGTTCTGTTTATTAGTTTCCTAAAACATATTCCTTTAACTTAATTTCTCACATGCATAGTCCTACATGTAAATATCCTGAAAAATGCAAGTTTCACAATTTCACAAAAAAGTTTACAATTTCAATTTTTTGCATGCCTTGAAAAAAATTAAAACACAAGAAAAAAGTGTCACTGTCATAATTGAAAGGGTTTGAACTTCTAAACATGTTTAAACACAGCCCTATCAGTTCATCCCCAAGCTAAGATTGCTAAGATAATAACTTCAATACCACCATATGCAGAAAAACAAGTTCATGCCTTTACCTCCTATATCTTGGATTGTTGTAATGCCTGACTTTCTGGATGCTTTGCTATTTGCATATACAAGCTTCAGTTAGCCCAGAATACCTCACTGAGAAACCTTACTAGAGCTCAAAGATCTGAGCACACCACCCCTATCTTATACACTCTGCATTGTCCTCCAATGATTATAAAATACATAAATTAAACCATACAGCACAGAATGTTCTCGTGCTTCAATACCCAAACAAACTTCCAGTATTTAATGATCTGCTAAAAGGTGTATTTGTTAAAATAATTTGTGATGACTACAGCAGGAGACAGAACCTTCTCTTGCACAACCCACAGTAATAAAACAGATTTTTAATTAGTGTTTGGTGTTCAGACACAACCATATTTGATGCACACATCTCCAATCTCAGGAACAAGTCTAAAATAAAATGTGTTGTTTCCTGGTATTCATTCCAAAAACAGGTTTAGTATAGATTTTATAAGTTTTTATATATAAAAAAATTATAGGTAAATTATATTCATAGATTCATAAGAAAGACTCTTATCTGATGAACAAGAAACGGCAATTGTGAACACCGTTATAAGTATATTCACACACAAGTAAATTCAGGGCACAGCATCATAGGAGGGAAGTGGATGGAAGGACGGATAGAACTGTCAGGCCAGTGAGATAATTGAGATAATGAAAATCCTAAGACTGAGAAGAAAGTGAAAAGTCTCCAGAACACATGAGATTAAACATTAACAATGAATTAATGGCAAAATGTGAAGCAACGTGTGTTGGAGCAACTGAGGAAAACAAGCTATAATACAAAATCAAACCAGAATATATGTAAGTGTTATCAATAGCTCAGAGATAATGTGGACACAAGATCCTTTGTGGATAAATAAAATAAGGCACATTATGGGTTTCCTGCAACCAGTTATTTCAAATTACACAGTAGGTTTTGCTGAAGAGAAAAAAGGTTAAACAGTAGCTTATAAATGTGGTAGCTAGGTGCTATATTTATAAGCTAAAAACTTGCGAATAAAAAAAATGACACAAAGCTGAAGGATTTTTTTCTTTTTACATCACTAGCTGAAATGTGATGTGTTAAAAAAGAGGTAAAACGATAAATTGTGTTGTACTGTGGCCCTCCAGTACTGCAACTTTATTGCAACAACAAAAATAAATAAATCAATAAAATAGCAGAGCTGCGGATGTTCATAAAATAACTTAAACTTTTAACATTCACTTGTATTAAAACAACCAGGTAATAAAACAAAAAAGTTTGACTATAAGCCAGAATCAATTCCTAAACATTAAATTATGAGCAGTACAGCATTAAAAAAAACATGTCTTAGAAGAAGGAACTGTATAAGATAAACTTCGGTTATCAAAATGATTCTTTATGGTGAAAAAAAAAACATATACTGTGTAGACACACCCCAGCCATGACATTATGACCACAGTGGCTAATATTGAGTAAGTCTTTAATGATGCCAACAGCCGTGATGTGTAAAAGCATGGACTCCACAAGACTTCTGCTGTGGTATCTGGCATAAAGCAGTCAGTAGAGAATCTTTTAAGTCCTGTAGGTTGTAGAGTTGGGCCTTCACAGCCTGGACTTGTTTGTCCAACACATCCGATGCTCGATTGGACTGGGATCTGGATAATTTAGAGGCCAAGTCATTGTTGTGTTATTCAAACCATCAATTATCCATTTATACAGTGTGATATGGAGCATTATCTATTGAAAGAGGCTACTGACATGACAGGGTGTTTTCATGAAAGTGTAACATGTCAAAGTAATTGTCACATGAATGGCAGGACCCAAGGTTTTCCCTGCCCAAAGCATTACATTATCCCCACCAGTCTTTCCTTCTTCCCATAATGCATCCTGGTACCATCTCTTCCCCAGGCAAGCTATGCACACATACCTGCCCATCCACATGGTGTGAAAGAAAATATGTCAGTCATCAGACCTGGCTACCTTCCTTAATTGCTCTACAGTTAAATTTTGATGCTCACGCGACAATTGTAGTCACATTGGTAGTAGATAGGAGTCAGCTTAAACATCCAAACCAGTCTGCAGGCACCCAGCCCGATACATAGCAAACTAGGATGCATTGTATGTTCCGACACCTTTCTGCTAAAACCATAATTAACCTTTTCAACAATTTGAGCTAGACTAACGCTCTCATGTGATCAGACTACAGAGGGCATCCCATGTGCATCATTGAGCCTTGGCTGCCCATGACCTTGTCACTGGTTCCATGGGTTTCCTTCCATGGAATACTTTTGATAGGTTCTGACCACTGCAAACTGGGAACGGCCCACAAGAGCAAAAGATTCTTCGATAGAGTCATCTAGCCATCAAAATTCGGCCCTTGTCGGAGTCACTCAAATCCTTAACCTTGGACTTCACACCTGCTTACGGTATGAAATTTTTACTTTTCTACTCACTTCCTGAGGCCAATGTAATGAGGTACTAAGAGTTATTCACTGTCAGTGGTCATAATGTTATGGCTGCTTGATGTACATACATTACATATGTTAGAAAGAGATGAATAAATTAATTTAATCATGAATTGTAATTTTTGGAGGTGATTCATGCATCGCTGCACCTGCTCCAAAATAGTTTTTATTTTTTAAATTATTTATTACATTTGTAATTAAAAACACACCAACCGATCAGCCAATGACCAGAACTTTTCAGCTTGATTGCCCATATTCTGAATAAAAGATTTGCATGAGCCCAACATACATGTAACCAGTTTATCTCAGAATGAAAAAAAAAGCTTTAAAGAAAAAAAAAAAGAATGAAAAACACACACACACCCAAAAGTCCACAGCAGTAGCAATCTGCACCAGTTTCACATTGACAACATAAGTATAAAACCTTTTCACTTTTTAAGTAAAATAAAAAAAAATCTCATATTTACAAAGCACAACCATCCTACCGTGTACAATTTTTATACTGATTTGCATCATGTCCTGTCTGGGAATATTTGGTTTCCACCTATTTATTCCTCCGGTAAGTTTTAGATGTGCAATGCTAACATTCTACTAAAAAGTCTCTATTTATAAAATTATAGCTCTGTAATGCTCCATACCTAATTATATAGTACTGATACATATCTTTATATAAAATTTGCAAGTTCCTGTGAAATGCTGTAATAACTGTAGTTCTCATCGTACAGCTTGCCTGTTAATTCGTAGGCGGGTGTTCAGCTTGCATATTCATTAAATTAATAGCCTTCTGCATATTTTGCATATAGTGGTGAACGGTGAATTCTTTGGAAGAACTTTTGTTTTCATTGACTAATCACACACAAACTCTACATCACTTGGTCCATGAAGAGTTATGCAGAGGACATCAGTCACGTTTCTGAGGAATGCATCCCTCCATTTCCAGAACTTCTGGCCAGCCTTCATACTTGTTGGTCTCAGCATTGTTCTTAATGTACTAGGAATATGTGAAGAAGTTTAGTTACATTTCATTACAAAATTAACAAATTAACTTTCTTTAGCAACAGGGTTGGGTATCATTTGGAATTTTTACAAAACTGGTGCCAAAGCAATACTTTTAAAAAGATACTCGTGTCTAAATGATGGCTGAACCAATACTTTCAAAATAAAAAGAGCCACAAAAAAAAAAAAAGTGGACAACATAAAAAAGGCTTTTATTGAAAATAATATTAAACATAAACAATATCTTAAAGGTTTAAAGTAGGGCTGCAGCTATCGAATATTTTACTAATCGAGGATTCTACCAAAAAATGTATCCATTAATCGGATTAAAAAAAAAAAAATCTTAATTAAACAGCAATGTAAAATATATAAAACAAAGATTAATTGGCACATGGTGTCCTAATATACACTCAACAAAAATATAGACGCAACACCTTTGTTTCTGCTCCGATTTTTCATGAGATGGACTTAAAGATCTAAAATTCATTCCAGATACACAATATTACCATTTCTCTTAAACATTGTTCACAAATCAGTCTAAATGTGTGATAGTGAGCACTTCTGCTTTGCTGAGATAATCCATCCCACCTCCTGCTGGATGTGGAGGTCCTGGGCTGGTGTGGTTACACGTGGTCTGCGGTTGTGAGGCCGGTTGGATGTACTGCCATATCCTCTGAAACGCCTTTGGAGACGGCTTATGGTGGAGAAATGAACATTCATTGCACGAGCAACAGATCTGGTTGACATTCCTGCTGTCAGCATGCCAATTGCGGTCCCTCAATGCTTGTGGCATCTGTGGCATTTTGCTGTGAGACAAAACTGCACATTCCAGGGTGGCCTTTTATTGTGGGCAGTATAAGGTACACCTGTGCACTACTCATGATGTCAGATCAGCATCTTGATGTGGCACACCTGTGAGGTGGGATGGATTATCTCAGCAAAGCAGAAGTGCTCACTATCACACATTTAGACTGATTTGTGAACAATGTTTGAGAGAAATAATATTGTGTATCTGGAATGAATTTTAGATCTTTAAGTCCCTCTCATAAAAAATCGGAGCAGAAACAAAGGTGTTGCGTTTATATTTTTATTGAGTGTATTTGATAGAGATTATGTGTGTGTGTGTGTGTGTGTGTGTGTGTGTGTGTGTTGGGGGGGGCATTTTAGTGCATAACACACACACACACACACATTCAAGAAATAATTATACAAAAACACTGCGCATCTTAACTCTTAGTTGTAAAAGTTTCTAAATCTACAGCTCAGGAATAACATAAGCCTTTACTGACAATTTCTGTTGTTTTCTCTTGCTGCTTTCTTCGCTCTATCGCTCCCTTCCATTTTGCAGCCCGCAACAGAACGCTCCATCAAATCAATACACAGCTAACTGTTTGCGTCTCGTTCCGCTTTTTTTGGGTGACGTAAGTGCTTCTTCTTCATCGGTGTTTACTGGCGGCTTGAATCCGGAAGCGCACTGTGTCACGCCAAACAAATAATTGCGCAAATACATAACGCAAGCTTTTAAAATAAATTTAAAAAACTTAGAGGCAGAAGATTTTGCCTCGATCATTTTTTGTAATCGAATTACCCAAGGAATCGTGTTAGCCCTAGTTTAAAGTGTACATACAACACAACAAATTTAACACCAATAACAGTAAAGTAGTTGGTATTCTTGGTATGCTACAAACTAGCTTTAAATTTCAGCAGTTCTTTTGCAGAAATGAGACCATATTTGCCTGGCAAAATACAGGTCCTTCTCAAAAAATTAGCATATTGTGATAAAGTTCATTATTTTCTGTAATGTACTGATAAACATTAGACTTTCATATATTTTAGATTCATTACACACAATTGAAGTAGTTCAAACCTTTAATTGTTTTAATATTGATGATTTTGGCATACAGCTCATGAAAACCCAAAATTCCTATCTAAAAAAATTAGCATATCATGAAAAGGTTCTCTAAACGAGCTATTAACCTAATCATCTGAATCAACTAATTAACTCTAATCACCTGCAAAAGATTCCTGAGGCTTTTAAAAACTCCCAGCCTGGTTCATTACTCAAAACCGCAATCATGGGTAAGACTGCCGACCTGACTGCTGTCCAGAAGGCCATCATTGACACCCTCAAGCAAGAGGATAAGACACAGAAAGAAATTTCTGAACGAATAGGCTGTTCCCAGAGTGCTGTATCAAGGCACCTCAGTGGGAAGTCTGTGGGAAGGAAAAAGTGTGGCAGAAAACGTTGCACAACGAGAAGAGGTGACCAGACCCTGAGGAAGATTGTGGAGAAGGACTGATTCCAGACCTTGGGGGACCTGCGGAAGCAATGGACTGAGTCTGGAGTAGAAACATCCAGAGCCACCGTGTACAGGCGTGTGCAGGAAATGGGCTACAGGTGCCGCATTCCCCAGGTCAAGCCACTTTTGAACCAGAAACAGCGGCAGAAGCGCCTGACCTGGGCTACAGAGAAGCAGCACTGGACTGTTGCTCAGTGGTCCAAAGTACTTTTTTCGAATGAAAGCAAATTTTGCATGTCATTCGGAAATCAAGGTGCCAGAGTCTGGAGGAAGACTGGGGAGAGGGAAATGCCAAAATGCCTGAAGTCCAGTGTCAAGTACCCACAGTCAGTGATGGTCTGGGGTGCCATATAAGCTGCTGGTGTTGGTCCACTGTGTTTTATCAAGGGCAGGGTCAATGCAGTTAGCTATCAGGAGATTTTGAAGCACTTCATGCTTTCATCTGCTGAAAAGCTTTATGAGATGAAGATTTAATTTTTCAGCACGACCTGGCACCTGCTCACAGTTTTGCCTCACTGATTGCCTCCATGCCACGCCCCATTGAAGCAGTCATTTCTGCAAAAGGATTCCCGACCAAGTATTTTGTGCATAACTGAACATAATTATTTGAAGGTTGACTTTTTTTGTATTAAAAACACTTTTCTTTTATTAGTCGGATGAAATATGCTAATTTTTTGAGATAGGAATTTTGGGTTTTCATGAGCTGTATGTCAAAATCATTAATATTAAAACAATTAAAAGGCTTGAATTACTTCAGTTGTGTGTAATGAATCTGAAATATATGAAAGTCTAATGTTTATCAGTACATTACAGAAAAGAATTAACTTAATCACAATATGCAAATTTTTGGGAAGGACCTGTACAACCCCTCTCCTAACTTTGCTAGGTTTGTCTGACTGGGGCCTGCCAGCTGATGTCCACAAGATGTTAAAAAGATTACAGTAGTTGTATTTGTATTATCACAGCATTCGGACCCACATTCAAGTGTATTTTCTCATTCGGGAAATAAATGTTCACGTGTGGTGAGGATGACGAGGCTTCTCACGTCTGTTTCAGAGAACCAGAGGACAAACACTTAAATCGATTGCTCAGGCATTTAAGTGGCACCGAATGTGAGGCACCAAAATCTGTGTTCTGATTTGGTTCTATTGCATACAGGTTATAAAGGTACCCAACCCTATTTAGCAACACCAATGAAAAAGGACAAATTAATCTGATGCCATTTCTGATTCACATTGTCATTTAGTAATGATCAAGATGGAGAAAAACTCACCTGTTCAAAAGGACTCTTTGTTTTTATCCCTTTTCCTCCAACGAAGAGCCAGTTGTCCCTGAAACTAAGCGAATTAATGTAGGAGCTGCCTAATGCTGATATTAACTTTCTGGCCTCACTAGTAAGTCTGTTCAAAAGAAGAAAAAAGTAGGTCATAATTAATTTTTATTATAAAAAAAAAATACTTTATTTCTATTATTAATAATTTTATATTCGGAAAGCAAATCTCCAACATAAATCTTGAGTACGTATTTTAGTTTTAATCTGAATACCAAAGGTACAAAAATGTAACCATTTAACCATTATGACATTATTTTATGTTTAGATCTCCAAAAAGCCCCAGATGCTGGGGAAAAAAAAGCATCACACTATGATGTCACTAAATTTGATGTCACAATATGATGTTATATGGAGTGATATCCTGGACAATATTCAAAAGGAATTGCACATTTTATTTGCAATTGCGTTTTCCATATGTGGACGCACAAAGTGTGCCATAATTCAAATGCAATTTGAATGCAATTTTTCGCCTTCGCGAACGCACACTGACTGCCAAATTTCAAATGAAAAAGAAAAGTCCATTTGCATTTCCCATGTCTTACAAGTTATGAAACTGTCATATTTAAATAGCAAAATCAATTATCACGTTTGCTTTTTCACTTTCTCTGCATCGCGCTTCAAGCCGGCCAAAATTCAAACGCAATCACTAATCCATTTGCAATTGCATTTCCAACACGTTACACGGAAACCTGTCAATCAGCGTCAGGGGCAGGTCTATACTGTGGGACTAGTGAGGGGGGAATTTGAGCAATGGAGGTGAACCGAGATTATCTCATTTGTTAATTAAGAAATAAACACACAAAAATGACAATCCGCATATTTTCTTACTCTGAAATGGACAGAGAAGCTATTACAAATAAATATATTTCTAGATCTTCTCCTGTTACAGCCTGCTGGAGCTAAATCTGTCAAAAACGCTGCTTACCGGAGCTTTACAGTCTATCAATAGTCACTAAAGGACCGTCTAAATAGTGCATGACCAAGACCCAACCATTTGTTTACAGAAGAATACACAAAATTATGGAGATTATGGAGGACATCAAACATATTACACTTTTAGGCTACAGCAGTGGTTCTCAAAGTGTGGGGTGCGCCCCACTAGTGGGGAATACAGACATGACAGGTGGGGCGCAATGAACGGGAGGGAATTAGTGGAAAATAATAGGAAAGTACCTATTCTAATTCATGCTTTTCTTAATTGATTTATTTAATCTTTATTTTCTTTATCGGACACTCGAAACTAAATAATGACACACAAAGAAATGGATCATTAATACAAGTAAATTAAAATAACATCAGAGAAAAAGTGGAACCATAGTCTAACAATAACGGTTTAACGTCGGCATGTTATTTGCAGAGGAACAATATATAAGGAAACATTCGGTATTATATATGTAGTTTCATTCATTCCAATGTGTATGCTGATGTTTCTGTATTTTTTCAGGCAGTACTAGTCTGGCATTTCTAGTTTCCAGTGTGGTAACAAAGTTCTTTTTTAATCCTTCAGGCGCTGAACAGAATGGAAGATCAATATCGTTCTACGCTTTTTGTTGGTGTGCGGCATTTTGCGATGATCCCTAAGTCATTCGTTGCGCCGTAGAGAATAATGGTGTTTATGCTTCTAAACATGTATAATTTAAGGCGGATGTAGCTTAAAGACGATACAGAGAGGAAATATATGTGAGTATCTTATTTTCGGGTTTATTTACGCAGCTATTGAATTCGGAGATGCGAATATCAAATTAACTTTACCGCGGACACATACATGTGTTATGGCCCCCCTACATAATTTCTATCAATTATTATATTAGGACATACATTTAAAGGTTTATTATTATCAAATATATTATTACTATTATAATTAACCCTAGGCACGTGGTAGCCGTCGAGACGATTAATACAAATCCCCCAAAATGATTATTTTATGGCACATTTATTTTGCAGGGGTTTGTCAATGTACAAATAACAAATTATTTATCACAAATTTCACTAAATAAATATTGTTTGTGGTAAAAAATTACAGGAAACGATTTTTATTATAAAATAAGCAATATAAAAATATACATGTTGTATATGGAAAAAAATATATAGGCTAATTTATATATTTTTTCTCCTATACAATTTTTTTTTATATTGCTTACTTTATAATTAAATTCATTTGTTATAATTTGCCATTTGTGAACCATAAACCTATGCATTTATGTTCTTATATATTATTTGAAAGAGATTATGTGTGCGTGTGTGTGTGTGTGTGGGGGGGGGGGGGGGGCACAAACCATGGCAGGCGGGGCATTTTAGACCATAACACAGTAGCGTACTGTATGTAGTGAGCATAATAACGTCAATGGATTCATTTATTACATGGACCACAAAAAAGCAGGTGATTCAGCACTATCAGCCTAATCAAAAATCCAGCCGAAAGGAAAACATGATGAAGCCTACTGTATGCTGCGTTTGGATTCATGGTGGGGATAGTGGGGGCAAAGGAGAGACCCGTGTGTGTTTTGTGTCTTAAACCGCTGGCAGCAGACAGCATGAGACAAAGTAGGAAGACACTTATCGACAACACACCCCAGTCACGTTAATAAGCCACTCAACTTCTTTGAAAGAAAACTCTAGATAAGTGACGAAGTAAGCCTGTTATAACAAATGCACGTGTATTTTATCTGTTTTGAACTTGGTGTTATTTGATCTTACTGGTCTAGAAATTAATTTTTTAATAAATAGTAAACTTGGCCGTTTTGGTTATCATTTTGTTGAAAAGTGGGGCTTGAAAATTCGCCCACCCCCTTAAGTGGGGAATGACAGAAAATGTTTGAGAACCACTGGGCTACAGTATGGATTATTTGTTTATTTATTTGTTCGTTGAATTGATTAATAATTATTTCAATGTACATTTTAAAATAAATGATTACACAGGCAATTCTTGTGGCGATAAAACAGAATTTGTTTAATGAGAGTTGGGGTGTTTTTTGTTATTAAAATAATATTAATAATTGTAAAGATATGTAAGAAAATTTATGCACTTTGGTATAGTCTATTATGAGTTGCAAAAATCACAATTAAATCAACAAAATTCAATAACTTGCTATAGACATTTAGCATTTAGAAAATGTGAAAATATAATGCACTCTATCCTTGCTAATAACTACAACCCTTCCCTTTGCAATATTCAGTTTGATATTAGTATATCTAATCTAGTATATATATATATATATTTTTTTTTTTTGGGAAAAAAAAAATGAAACCAAACTAAATGAGAAAAAGGCTGTAGTTATTAGCAGTGATAAAGTGAATTATAGTACAAATGGTTTTACATGTGTAATCCAGATAACGAAAAAGCTATTTAATTTTTTTTTTATGTTAGGCTCTAAAATGCCTCCCTGCCATGGATTGCCCCCCTACATAACCTCTATGAAATATTATATTAAAACATAAATTAATAGGTTTATGATTCACAAATTGCACCAAACGAATTTGATTATAAAATAAGCAATTTTAAAAAAGACATAATGTATAGGGAAAAAATTCCCTTCTTTTTGTGATGTATGTATATTTAATAGATTTTGTGGGGGGTGCAATCCGTGGCAGGGGTGCATTTTAGCGCATAGCACAACTTCACCTCCATTGCTCAAATTTCCCCCTCGTGGTCAGCGACTGCGAGTGACATCAATCCCCATACAACGCCCCATACAAAAACAGTATAGACCCGCCCCTCATGCTAATTGACAGGTTTCCGTCTAATGTGTTGGAAATGCAATTGCAAATGGATTAACAATTGCGTTTGAATTTTGGTCGGCTTGACACGCGACGCAGAGAAAGTAAAAAAGCAAAAGTGGTAATTAATTTTGCTATTTAAATATGACTCATGACTTGTAAGACATGGGAAATGCAAATGCAAATGGACTTTTCTTTATCATTTCAAATTTGGCAGTCAGTGTGCGTTCCCAAATGCGAAAAAGCAAATGGTAATGCAAAGACTGCAATTGCATTTGAATTATGGCACACTTTGTGCGTCCACATATGGGAAACGCAATTGCAAATAAAATTTGCAAATCCTTTTGAATATTGTCCGGGATATCACTCCATAATGTTACTTATTATGATGTCAATCAATATGATGCCACACAAAGTTATTAACCACTTTTCAGCATAAGTTTAAGACATTGTCACAGCTGACCCATTTGAGATATCAAAAATCCCTCTACAGTTTTGCAAATTTGCAAATCCCCAAATAACTGTGCCACGCCTGGTGCCAAGACTCTCAGGTATTCTAATCGCAGCAGATTCCAAACTGTCTGCCAATTATTAATATAAGTGAATAAATAAATACTTATAGTCACTGTAAATGAGCAAAAACAATAAAAAAACCCTACTTTGTAGAAGAATCATCAAACGTAGCCATCATGACGACTGTTCCATCTTCAATATTCTTTAGAAACTGGATAAGTGGGTTGACATCTAGAATTAATTTATGGCAAAAACAAAGTATACAAAATTTAAAAACAGAAATCTTACCATATTACCATATACTGACTGTATAACTATAGCGGTATAAAAAATATTCAATTATTATAGTACTATTATGTGTTACTATTAAATGGTGACCATTAAGAAACCTAGAGTCACCCTAAACTGAACCTTGTATGTTTGTAAAAATGGCACTATGGAAAGAAGGCAAGCCAAAGGAGGCAGTATGATGACTTGGTCAGTGTTTTACTAGG
Source organism: Clarias gariepinus (assembly GCF_024256425.1). Lineage (NCBI taxonomy): Eukaryota > Metazoa > Chordata > Actinopteri > Siluriformes > Clariidae > Clarias > Clarias gariepinus. Next base: position 35,450,230 of record NC_071101.1, on the reverse strand, counting down.
AAAACCTTGGGTGCCCAAGGTCCACTCTGGCACAGAGTGATACACATGACACAAAACCACTCAGTCTGGGTCTAGAAAAAGTTTTTTCCCTTTGGCTGTTTCAGATATGTTATGCTGTTTATGTGAACAAACATATGTATTTCCTCATAACTCATAACAAATTATGTTTAGAATCAACGCTTTGCATCAAGTTTTGGGTTGTAATGACTTCTTGTAACTGACATGACTTGTCAGTTGTAAGGTTCTAAGTTTGTCAATATTAAGGTTTGATAATGAACATTATTACAACATTAGACATATGTTTAAGTTGCTCTGAATATCAGTAATGTAAATTTGAGTATGGTTTGGTAACACATTCATAATGAGAATGAGTACTGGAAACAATTGCTTACCACCACTATACATGTCAAAGGAGTCAGTCTTGATGAGCTTTCCAGTCTTTCCTATAACAAACAAGTTTGGTGTATCAGAAATTGGGCCCCCAATTTGAGTTCAAGGTTATTTCACAAACAGCCATGTTAAAAAGTTAGTACACCATCTTTTAAATCCATGTTTTTGGTGCAAAAAGCACCAAAAACATTTCGTGTCACCCTTTTGTCTTCTAGGCTTACAGCAGACAGATGATGTCCTGTTGTTTATTTTACTGCCAAAATACTTGTATAGCACATTATTAATAGTTTAAAGGCGAAAGGATGTAATATGGGTATTATTAAGTTCTCAATTTTAAGTAGTTGTAAGTGAATCTTTTTTTGGACTATAGACAGATCATGGGTCTCTGAACCTAAAATGCCTGAGAAATGTAAACGTTATCATGCATTTTATCAGAAAAAACTCATCTCCCCATTTTGCTTTACTCATCTGCTTGCAGACCAGTTTTGCTACCGCCAGTATGATGGTGACGTTAAGCATGGCTGCTAATGTACGTAGTATACTTCAAAGCAAAAAAGGTCAGAGAGCATCAGAGAATCTATAGGGTGAACAGAAATAATGTGTGTACAGACACACTGCTAAATACAGAAAGCAGAATGACAGTGTCTATATTTCAGTTATTTATTTAGTTGCATTTTTTCCAAATTTTCTCAATTACTGTTAATTATTACTTAATGATTCACCATTTTGTTTATCATCATCAGCACTGTGCATTGACCTAAAGAACAGGGAAAGCTACTATGATGGGGACAGACAGAAAAAGCCAAGTTTAAAAAAAAACAAAAAAAACAAGCAAACTAACAACAAAAAAAGCCTTCCTGCACATATACATTAAAATATATTATACAATTACATTATGTAGAGACGATGCCTGAAGTATTAATCCAAGGAAAATAAACCAAATCCATGACTGACAAAATGTGGGGTTTTTTTTTTCAATATATAGGACAATGAATTATTTTCTAGGATGTAAGGAATTTGTCCTATTCTAAAACACCAACAACCTAACCATAAAGTAACTGCAGACAAATCCTTTTGTGTATTACATGTAGCTACAGACTATAAAAAATTGCTTGGTTGAGAAATGTAAATGTTATCTTGCATCCAGGCACAGACCTAAAAGCGAACATTTCATGTCTGAGGGATCAGAGTTCATCTGCAGTGTTCAAATATGCACAAAAAAAGTGCTCTCGGGCTGTTTCGAGGGCTGAATGGGATCAAGTGTAAAAAAAAAACAGCCCAAGTCTATAATAAGCCAAACTGTTCACCACCACCAAGCCATACCATTGACAAGGGCAATGTTTAAACCTCTTGCCACATTGTTCCTCACTCCACTCATCAGTCTGAAAAGAGAAAAAAAACACAGATGTAAAATTGGTTAAAGCCAAGCAAAACTCAAATTAAAGTAAATGTTATTACATTTATGCAAGCCAGATGTGAGGAAAGAAAAGGTGATGAGAAGTGGTAAGAAGAGGAAAAAAAATTCCTCAAGCCTCCAGAGCCATTCTTTCACCATTTAAGGCCTAGAATACTTCTGTGCCACAAGTGAAGATAAAAATTCATAGATCTAATACCCTGGTCATTCATTACATTCAGACAGTTGATTACATTTTATAACATAACATAGCTGAGCCTAGACCTAAACACCTGAAGCAACGCAGATTATTAGACCGTCTCCAGAAGCCTTACAGTGGGCAGTTTGCATCATCCCCTCTATCTGAATGAGCTCAGCCAATCCGCCCTCTTTCTATAAGTGGAGTTCTCATCACATTCTGTGCGAATGGAGATACTCTTATTTTTATGACTAAAATAGTAAACATACCTATCATTTTTACTGTTCTTTTTACCATACAACTTTAAAATGTGATCATCAAAGCAACTTAAAAAGTAATCTCCATGATTTTTTTTTTTCTGATCACACTTCTTCGATAAGGGGGGCATTTCAGCAAAATACCAAACACTAAAAATAGATTGTTAATCATCACACACCCTACTCAAGGTGATCCGGTTAAGGCACTTCAAACCACAGTTAGTCCCCAGAAGTTAAACTTACATGATCGGAGATAATTTCTGCTGCTATATTTAGCCATTGTATAAAAGAAGCTTAATGTAGAGAGACTAAGATTTATTTAGTTATTTCGCAGGCTGTTTCAGTTTCTCACAATTCTTTCTCTCAACTTGTGGTCTTGTACTTTTGCAACGATAGGGCATGGACTGCACTGGACATTAAAAGAATATGTTGATTCCCCCCTCAGTGTACAAGGTCTTCAGCAGTGGCTTTAGAAGTTAGTCTGTGTTTGTGGAGTCTGAGTGCCGAGAGAGAGATTGGACACCACACACACTGTAGTATCAGTCTAAATTTAATGAAGGTTCGAGCATATTGTACATAATCAGTCCAAATGGATTCTGCAGATTAAATTTAATTTAAACACTTTAGGGACTGGTATATAAACTTGGTGCTGGTCCATCTGGATTGGCATGCTACATAAGCACCTGTTCAATTTTAAAGATAGAGTGTATAGAAAGCTATGCCACTGTTACACTGATCAACAATCTTTTACAAATATTTCTTAATAAGTACCTTATGGTGAACCATAACTTTAGTATTATGTTAAAGAAAAATTCAGAATAGCGGAAGAAAGAGAATATTTCATAACACTACTAGGAATTCACACTCTCTTACACACACACACAGGCGCGCGCCCGCGCGCACGCACAAACACACATACACACACACACACAGGAAGCTTAAAAGAGCCATGGTTTCTTATACCCATGGTGGGATGAATATACTTACGTCTCATCCTCTAGACAGATTTTGGGCCCAACAATACTTGCAGCTCCACTTGCCATTTTGAAGGCGAAATGGTCTTCAGGACAGGGCTTATACAAGCCACATTTGAAACGAGTTGGCTTTGTAGCTAAGGAAAAATTATTATGATTAAGTGTCTTCTTTTTAAATCTCACTCACCCATCTTCTATACCGCTTTATCTCTTATTCAGGGTCGCGGTTCATTTTAAATCGATATTTAAAATAGATATGAATAAACATATTTAATTTGTAATGGCATTTGACAAATTAACTGTTGGTGTAGTATGACCCTTAATTCTAAAGCAGGGATTACAGATAGATTTTAAAGAAATAATTTATTAATTAATCACAATCTACTATATGGCAAAAATTATGTAAAAACATAGGCTTCACTCTTCTGGGAGGGCTTTCCACTAGATTTTGGCAGTGGGGATTGCAGGGGTGAAAACTGTGTTTCAGTTCATCCCAAAGGTTTTTAGTAGGGTTGAGGTCAGGGCTCTGTTCAGGACAATCAAGGTCCTCTATTCCAACACCATGTCTTCATGAAGCTTACTTTGCGCACAGAGACATTGTCGTATGAGTGGAGGTTTGGGCCTATTGACTCCAGGGAAGGGAAATTATATTACTACAGCACCATACTAAAGGCATTCTTTACAACTGTGTGCTTCTAACCTTGTGGCAGCAGTTTGGAGAAGAAAAAAAAAAAAAAAACACATATGAGTGTAATGGTCAGGGTTCACACACTTGTGGCCATATAGTGACTGTATGACGAAAGCTCAAAAGCTCAATTTAAAAAGTAAACAAAAGGATATATTTCCTGGCAGCAGAAAGCAAATTAAAGGCAAACGCCACACCCCGCAGCAGTTTAAAAGCAATCTGACACCTAGATCCTGCTCACACCCATCAATTACACCCACAATGTTTCTAGTCTTTCAAAAGAACCATATCAGAATATCAGGGCTGACGAGCCACAAAATTCATATGGCTTTAAAGCATTTTATTTCATCACATGTCTCTTTATTAATAATGTACACTAAAAGACAAAATGATTAATAAACTTGTATATAAGTTAGAAAGATTCAACACTGATGTGATTGAGGTAAATCTTGCACTATCTACTGTATATGAAGCTTTGAGTATCATTCAGCATCAATACCTTATTTGCATTAAAAGATTAATCATTTCAGCACTGAAACCAATGACCATATTTCTGGATTAGAAACTACACAAGCAGTGGTTATAAACAATTATACTTACACATATCCGTGGCTCCAGATTTTACTACAGAGAGAAAACAAAGATAAATTGTAAGTAAAATAAACAAATTCATGAGGCCAGTAAAAAACAAAATCATTTGAAAGTAAAGAGTGTGGAGCATAAAATCAGCACAAAACCAAATTTTCAACAAAAAGTCAAGTTTACTTTTGTAAACTTCAATTAGTTGTCACTATTTAATAAAACCATTCTTGTTGCATTAAAGGCTCTTTGATGTAAGTGATGTTTATAATTTCAGACTGGAACACCCATCATGGGATTACACCTGCTTCAGATTCACTTCTGAGAGGAAATATACAGATCTATGATCATCTACAAGTTGACACTCCTGCTGTCATCATACAGGTACCTATATTGGGGAGGGGACTACTCTGCTAAATGCAGTATTTACCCTATTAAATCACTCATCCGGGAGCGTACACATACCCAACATACGTGACAAATTGAAATCCATGTTAATTTCCAAGAGATGAAAGACCAGGAACGCTGCCAAGATGAAGGCAGAAATTAGGACGGTCAATTTCAATATTGCTGTAATAAAAGGATCAGAACAAACCCGGATTAAATCCTTGAGAAAACAAAAGATATTTTAACTGCAAATGTGAGAATAAACATAAAAGGACAGACCTCCGGTTCTAACCATTTTATCAAAACTAAATTGTTAAAACTGCGACGATAAAGAGATGATTCCAGAAATTCCTGAAAAACAATAACAAAAACAATTACAATAAAGTTATATTCTATCCATCTAGATAACTTACATAAAAAATGTTATGTAAATTTATGTAATTTCGATTTTATTAAGTCCCTTAAGTTAGCCGCTGGCTTCTCTGTCTGGTTCCGAGTGTGTATGTGGAATGTAGAAAGAGCAGATTGTGTGTATTATGAAAAGTTCCTCTGTTAAGGAAGTTACAGAGGACAAGACAGATACGTGCTAACTCACAAGCGATTAGCTTTTAGCTTTTGGGATACTGTAGTAGAGTCAAGCTAGTTTAGAAATGAGCGCCATATGAAGTAAAATTCATAAAACTTACCCGATGAAGAGAGTAAATCTTTAAACACGCTACAGGTAGTTAATACAACACAGTTACGTTAATATAGCGGTTAGCTAGCCGTGTGAATATGACGGGTTACTGGCCTGCTCAGTGCATTAGTTAACCAGCTGCTGCATTTACTTACACACACACACACTCTATCTCTCTTTCTGTGTGTGTGTCTCGGGGTGTGTGTGTGTGTGTGTGTGTGTGTCAAATATAAAACTCGAGACCGGTTTCTCTACACCCACATTCAACAACAAAGCTAAAACAGTTAACACACTGACGCACCACGGTCTTCTAAAATATATTGATAACATGTCTACTTTCTGACAAATCGAGAAAACTTTACCAGATAAAACACCAGGATTCCACGAACAAAAGAATAAAGAAAAAAAAACAAACAAACAGACAAGTCGAACTGCCAACAACTACTCACATACTGTACTGGTCTGAAGCAGAAAGGGGCGGGGTCAGAGGGGCGGAACCGAAGGGTGGGGCCTGTTCACAGTCCCGGCGACTGCAATTAAGGCGGCGTAGTCTTCACAGGGTGAAAGCTTCGCGCAATTTACGTTTTAATACTGGGTGCGGAAGACCGGCATAACCAGCACTGAACAACAGAATGATCTCTTACAGTCAGCTGATTTACAGAGGCGTGCTGTCCTGAATTAATTACATACCAGAACTCAACGGGCTAAAATGTTAGACCTGTTCTACAGGGGGCCATGGTATTTCTAACAACATTCTAGGTAATAGAATAGCATGACATACATATTGTATTGATCATAATACAAACCAATATAATATCATTTACACAACAGTTATTTCCTACCAAGTAATCTGATTTGACGAGAGGCTTAGCACGAGAATTAGTAGTGATAATAGATGATTAACTATATGCATCACAGGTATTCTTATAATTGTAAATTTCTCTAACTGTCCGTCGCAGCATGAGTTAAAGTAGGATGGTTCTGAGGAGAGAGCAGCTGCCTGCCACAACACATTCATAACCAGCTGAAGCACATTCAGCAAGAAAACGCATCTGATAATGTTGTCAGCTTAAACATTACTTTGTCATCTTAATAATCTGTTATTTACAGCTACAAATTCTAATACAAGACTGAATCCCAAATTGCTCTCCAAACCCTGGTTAAGGGCCCGACTTGGTGACTGGAACAAGGGTTTGTACGCTTGGGAAAAAAAAAAGAAAACCTTAGCACACTAGCTTTCTATTTAATGCTATTTGGGATTTAATCCTGGACCCTGGAAGTTAATGGAGCTGATATTTTAAAGTGTAATAAGTGGAAATATAAAGAAAAACTGTCCACTGCACCATTTGCATTTTATAGACACTTGACTGGGAGATATTGCCATATCCCCTATATAGTTCTGGTCTTTGCTCAAGGTCATTTTCCATTAAAAGAGATTCTGGGAGGCCAGCGTTTTGGATATGAAGCAGGCAACAACAACTCTGTTAGCCAGGGCATGTAAAAGAAAGATCAAATATTATCATGTGACATGAATGGACTGACAGCTGCCATGCCACTTTGTTTAAAGCCAAATCATTATTCATTGAAAAATGTGTTTCTTGGTAAGGTGCAATAATAAGCCTCCACAAAAGGCTGTCAGGGTAAATATTTTTATGTCATATCCTCAAACACTTGCTCCTTTTTGCAAGTGTTTGAGGATATGACATACAAAGACACACAAAGATCCAAATTATGTTATTAACCCTTAGGAGTGTGAAGGTGTTTTGGAGCCACTCCATGTCCTGCCATTTGTGTATTTTTCAGTTACTTATAAACATATAAATGTCTAAAGTCTGATAACCTTGTATTCAGCACAAACTGGGCTACAATAATATATGAACAGCACATATGTACAAGTTTGTATACTGGAGAAAAAACAGTTATGCATGGTTATTGAAAACAACAAAAAAATAAGTCAATGAAATAAGACTACAAAACACATTCATGACATTTGTGTACAAGACTTTTCTGACCTGGATCTTTTAGTGTAGAGGTTTTACTTCAAACTGATGTGACAATCACCTCGCTCACTCATTTTACATTCATTTAAATTTTCTAAGACACTTTTTGTTTAGAAAGGCCATATGCGAGGACGTGTGAATGATCATGAATAATGCTGTATTTACACCAGGGAAGACAAAGGCCCACATAATGAGCCGTATAATTACCCCTTACAGGCAGGTATGGGACAGGGGAAAGTGCTACAAGTAAATAATTTGAGAACAGAAACAAATTTCTTTGTTTGTGGTTTATTTAGAATAACTTAGCAAAAATTACAGGAACAGTTCAAAATAAACAAAAAGTGCAAATAACATTCAGGGTAAATATAGGTTTAGGTTTAGGTAAATAAAGGTTTGTATAGTTCCCTGTGCCACTCTTGAAAGCAGTTTATATTCAACTGAAGACACAGGGAAACATTGCATGCCTGGCATTTCCAAGGTGTTTTTTGCCGCTTGCCATGCACTGCTTTGCAATGAGCACATAACCTGAGACCACTAGTGGCAATGTCTCTGGCATCCAAGATCAACTCAGCTTCTGGAACTAGTACTAACCATTTTATCAAAACTAAATTGTTAAAACTGCGACGATGAAGAGATGATTTTTCAGAAATTCCTGAAAAACAATAACAAAAACAATTACAGTAAAGTTATATTCTATCCATCTAGATAACTTACATAATAAATCGATTTTATTTCAAAGTTCCTTAAGTTAGCCGCTGGCTTCTCTGTCTGGTTAGAGTGTGAATGTAACATGTAGAAAAAGCAGATTGTGTACATCATTAAAAGTTCCTAGAAACAAACAGACAAGGCGAACTGCCAAAACTACTCACATACTGTACTGGTCTGAAGCAGAAAAAGGCCGGGATCAGAGGGGCGGAACCGAAGGCCAATTATTACTTGTCAATTCTGGTGCTACTTCCTGTGAGACACCACAAAGCTCTTTGATAAGTTGTTCCATAAACTCGTTATGGGACAGGTTACCATATAGTTCTTTATGCACAATGAAAGCATTGGTGGCAGCAATGTCCAAGAAGTGTACAAAAATCTTTCTGCACCACTTCATTGTTTTGTGCTGTGCAGTGTAGTACTGTAATAGCTGACCAGAGAGATCAACGCCCCCCATGTGCTGGTTGTACGCGGTCACAGGTGCAGGACAACGAAATGTCATTGTAGTGTACCCATTTAAAGAATCAGCAAGAACAAACAACTTAAATCCCCACTTAGTTTGCTTGGCTTTCATGTACTGTCATTCATGTGCGTGCTTTGCATGCCACCATTCTCTCATCCACAGCTAAATTTCTTTTAGGATGATAGATTTGCAAGCATGACGGATAGTGTCCATAAGAGGTCTAACCCTGAACAGACAATCGTGTTCGGATGTGCCTCTCCTCCTGTCATTCTCCTTGTTTGCATCTGGGTGACTCATGTGCACGTTCCTAGATATCATCCAGTATCTGTCCCTTGACATAACAGTAGCTGGAAAAGGTACTGTGAAAATACTGTTCTCTCTCCAGTAGTCTGTAATGGAGGACAACTTCACCATGGCCATGTAAAATATGATCCCAATGTAGTGGTACATCTCAGTGATGCTGATGTCTGTCCATTTATATTTGCGTCCTTTTGCAGTTGCTTTGGCAGCCTGAGCATTGGTGTTATGGCACAGAGTAGGAACAGCGCTCGTTGAAAAAAACAGCTTGAATAGAATCATCGAAGAATGTGAGTCAGCAGACAGCATTTGTGGTCCAGGTTCCTCCTTCTAGTGAGCCTACAGGAGCTTCTCTGTTAGACAGCAGTGATTCCGTTAGTGTGTGTGTGTGCGTGAGAAAGTTGTCCTACACAGTAGCCCTTCCCACTTCTGCTGATGTGGTAGTACGCAGCCTCAAACATTGTTTAGCTGAAAAAAAAAAGTTTTTTTAGGATGAATATGCTCAACATGAGGGTAGTGAAGGAGTCAGAGCAACTGGAGTAGCCTGGTAGACTTTGTACCCAATGCAATTTTGTTCACAACCAAGCATTAAATGCACCATTGACAAAACATATAATGAATAATGATTATAATATTTTCTATTTTGCTCATCTAGTCGCATTGGGCCTGGTGCCTTTTCCAAGGAAACTTTGGGAACAAGGCTGGATACACTCTGGACGGGGTGCCAATCCATCTTGCAGCACACGCACACACAGACACTATGAATAATTTGGGAAAGCCAAGTAGCCTAATTTGCATCTCTTTGGACTGTGGGAGGAAACTGGAGTACTTGGAGGAAATCCACCAAGCATGGAGAGAACATGCAAACTCCATGCACACAGACCCAAGGCGAGAAACAAACCCAGACCCTAGGGTCCAAGGTGACAGTGCTAATCAGAAGAAATAACATCTGCTGCAGATTAAGGATGAAAATGACATCACTGGTTTAAAACAATGCCTTTTGGGTCCCCATCCTGCCAGGCAAGCTTTCACACTTGCCAGTAAATTGTAAAGAATGAAAGGATAAATTGTAAAGAATAATTGTTTTGCAATGTATGCCATTGTTTGGCAGATGGATGACATAATTAGGGGGAGTAAGGGAAGGGCAAGGCATTTTATAGGGATTCATACTTAAAAACAGAATTTGTTGTTGGCAGTGATAAAGTATAGGTAACACAAATAAAAATGAACAGATAAAAATTAAAGTGAAAAGTAAAGCCACTGATGCATTCGTAGTGGAAGCATGAGGAATTATTATTACCGCTTTCAAAAGTCTTTCAGCATGTTGGAGAAGACTTTTTGGAGTTGTGGGAGGAAAAACAATCAATACCGTCATCAATCAAGATTTTTTCTTGATGGAAATTAATGTTGGGAGAAGCATGAAATTGTTTAAACAAATTCATGGTAAATGCATACCGTATTCAAAGATAAAGGCAAGCCAACAAAATATTAGAATGGGCAACTTCTTATTTGCCAGGCGATTCTAAGTACATGGGGATATCAAAAAGTTTTGAGATTTGCGCACCACAGATCTGATCGATTTTATCATACGTTTTCCCTCAGATACTTTAAACTCTGCCAATGGAATTTGCTATTGACGGTCTGGCCCTAGGGGCGAAAAAAGATAATGAGTTGCGCACTTGGTTGTGCTGCAGACCTACCTCGCCTTTTTCGGTCATGGGCTGTTCCACTTTGAAGACTGTTGCTTCGTCTCATAGTCGTACCCAAGTTTCGTCACCTGTAATGATCCTCGACATAAAGGACGAATCATCCATGGCATGCTGATGAAGTTCTTGGCAAAATTCAACGTGATGTTTTTTTCTGCGTAACGGACGTGGTCATATTACAAAATGAGTCTTTAAACTTTTTGATACCACCTCATAACCTCCACTCAAATCAATTCAATTTTATTTGTAAAGAGCTTGTTTTCTGTCGCAAGCTGCTTTACAGATTCAGAGGAAGAATATGGATATGTGTAAATGTGAAAAATGTGTACGAGTTAAAATTATTAGATTGTGCCTGATGAGCAAGCTGAGGGCGACGATGATAAAATTCCAGTCCTGATTATGAAGCAAATGCAGTCCTCAGAGAACAGCTGGTAAATCATGATAAAGTGAAGCTGTCCCCAGTCACCACATGCCCAAGTAGACCACACAGGGCCTCCATGCAATGAGATCTTCAACTAGAAGCACGGCACCAGGATGACTCAAACAGGTCCAGAGGGTAGAGGGGGGTCTGGATTGTTGGCAGCTCATGAGCAGCATATGTAGCTTGACAGAGAAGAACAGGTAGAGAGAGAGAAAGAGAAAGAGAAGAGAGGAGCGGAGAAGCAACAGTTAGGTATGGTGACAATCACAAAATGTATAAGGTGAATGTATATTTTTAGTAGTGCAGAGTGCAAGCAGGGACTCCGGCAGGACTAACTATAACAACATAACTAAAAGGGAGAGCCAGAAGGAAACACAGACATGAGGGCTCCCTGGAATGTAAAGCAACCAGTCACTCCACTGTCAACAAACCTGAGTGATCAATGAGAGTGGGGAAGACAGCATCTAAACATACCAGTTTACCAGAAGGCTAATTGCAGAGTCCTGAACATTAATTGGAAGGCTATTCCATAACTTTGGGGCTTTGTAAGAAAAAGATCTGCCCCCTGCTGTAGTTTTCATAATCTAAAGTACTGACAAGCAGTCTGCATCCTTTGATCGAAATAAGCGCGGCGGATCGCAAGACACTAGCAATTCACACAGGTACTGCAGCACGAGACCATTCAATGCTTTATATGTTAAAAATAGTACTTTAAAATTTATGCAAAATTTTACTGGAAGCCAATGCGGTGTGGATAAGATAGGGGTGATGTGCTCGTATCTTCTGGTTCTAGTGAGGACTCTCGCTGTTGCATTCTGAACTAACTGAAGCTTGTTTATGCACCTAGTTGAACAATCTGGCTTTGCTGAGACATATAACTGTTTTTCATCAGTATGACAATGAAAACTAATACAATGCTTACAAATTATGTTGCCCAGAGGAAGCATGTAAAAAGAAAAAAGTGGTACAGTGGTTCTAAAATTGAACCCTGTGGAACACCAAACATTACATTAGAACATGCAGAATAGTAACTATTTAAAGAAACTGATAACGATCAGGGGCGTTCCCTTTCTTCCTACTACCTTTTCTAATCTATGTAGGAGAATACTATGATTGATGGTGTCAAAAGTTAAGTCAAGTAGTACAAGCAAAGAGACACAACCCTGATCAGAGGCCAATAGTAAGTCACCTACTACTTTAACATGTGCTGTCTCTGTGCTATGATGACATCCTGATTGATACAGTTTGTGTATGCTATTACTATGTAGATATGTACATAGCTATGCTACTATCTTTTCCAGGATCTTAGAGAAAAAGGCAAGGTTTAATATCGGCCTATAATGGGACAGCTGACATGGGTCAACGTCAGGCTTCTTAATAAGGGGTGTAATAACTGCTAATTTAAAAGGTTTTGGAACATACCGCATGCTGAGTGAATAGTTGTTCAACAGGGGATCTGTTAATGCTGGTACTTTCTGCTTGAAAAAATGTGTTGGTATAGGATCTAGTTTACAGATTGATGATTTTGCTGAAAATTATTTTAGGTTCTGATCTGATATGGTTAGTTTATTATCTGCATCAATGAAATTGCCTGATTTTAAAGCCTGAATTTTTTCCCCTAATGTTTATGATTTTGTTATTAAAAAAGTTAATGAAATCCTCACTACTGCAGGTTATTGATGTGGGGATTTTTGTAGTGGTCCTACTCCTGGTTAATTTGCTACAGTATTAAATAAAATATAGGATTGTTTTTACAAGTTTTTGTTATTTACGTTCTAATCACTGTGAACAAAACTTATTTTGTTTTGTAGTGGACACAGATCATATATATTATTGGAAAAAAAAATGATTCCTTGAACCTGACCGAGAAATGCGAAGGCTAATTGTGCGTTTTATTTAAGAAAAACACAGCCCTATCGTTTACTGGTTTGTACGGATCAGTCTTGCCAGGACCAACATGGCGGCCGCGTTGACGTTATCACAGCAACGAGCTTAACACAGATATTGGTGTCTGATGGCAACGGCATCAACAGTACACATATTAGCATGTTTTACCTTTAAATATAAACATGTATTAACTGTATATTAATTTCCATTCGTTTGTTAAGTCTAAATCATTGATAGATCTCTATAGTAATATGCATTTCCTCACAGTTAGCTGGTTAGCATGTTGCTAATAGTACACGAAAGCAGACGCGTTCATTAAAGAGAACATAAATAAAAAAATAAAATTTGTACTCGAACACAACGAGGTCGAAAACGCCATTCCAAGCTCCGCCTTCCCAAGTCTAATACGTTGTGCACACAAAAGGGGAATCGGAATTCAGGACTACACCGGAACTGTGCTAATACGGTAGGAGTTTGGTGTACTCTGAGCTTATGTACTGTATGTTTATAAACGCCTTGCCTTTTCATTGCCTTGTGGTGCAGTAAGAGTAGATACATGATGACATGTCTTTCCGCCATGCTTTTGTTCACTTTCTGCCTGTTTCAGAACCAGTCTGTGAAACGCAAACTTAGCTATTTTACACAACACACTCGGACGCAACTCTCTTTGATATCTGCGTCAGTCACTGAGGACCACTAACAGATCAATCACTAACACTGAGGACAAACCAAAAGTAAACGAACCGGCGGTGTGTGTGTGTGTGTGTGTGTGTTCACGCGCGCTCCCGTTGCTCAGACAACACACCGCCGTGTCCCGCGTGCGCTCGGCTAATCACTCTCTGTATCCACAACAAAACATGAAGAGAAATCACTTGAGACTGAAGTGTACCAGCTGTTCGTCTCTGATTAGCTTCTTTACAGTGTTAGAGCACATATACACCCGAACAAACGTCTTAGCGCTGCACTGACAGTTGGCCAGTCCTTAGACCAGAGCTTGTAGAAAGAGAGCTGTTAGAGCTTCTCAAGGTCACAGTGTTGTGCTGGAGGTTTACAAGAGCTTTTACTCTGTTTTTCATCTTGAAGAAAACATGGATGGTGGTGTACCAAGTAATTTTTCTACCATGTTTCCAAACTTGGAGGCTAGTGGAAGTGCCAAAGCCCATGATGCAAGCCCAGGGTCAGTGGCGCTTCACGGCTTGGACACTGAGCTCCAGAAGATGCTGATTGATGAAAGGATGCGCTGTGAAAACCATAAGACCAACTACCAGACACTTAAAGCTGAGCACACCCGGTCAGTACTTCAGTTGTTTTGGTTTGCTCATTTGAGGCATTTTATTTATTTATTTATTTATTCATTCATTAATTTGCGTAGACTTCAGGGTGAGTATACACGGGTCCAGGGTGAGCTGAAAAGGATGCTGAGTGAGAAGCAGGCTGGTCAGGAGAAACTGCAGTTGTTGCTGGCAGAGCTGAGAGCAGAGGTGTTGGATAAGACACGGGAGCTTGAGGAACTAAAATTACAGGTACGTTATAGAAATATTTAAGAGTCTTTACCTGTGAGTCAGCGATTAAAAAAAAAAAAAAAAAAAAAGAAAGATATAAGCTAGAAGGGCATACAAAAGTAAATGGAAGAAGGAGTTTGGTTAAAAGCATATAATACACTATAACAATTATCTCGTACATTGTGGTATGTTGAAAACATGACACTCAGATATTAAACTATTGCACTTCAAATTTACAAATTGCACTTTATCATAAAGGTTTAATTGCACATTTGATGTCACAGATTTTATACTGTTCTTGTTCTTGATAATAAATAGGTGAAAGATGGTTATCTCAATACCAGTTATATGTACACTGGTTACAGCAATCTCTAATGATAGAGATAAAAACTTAAAGGGGTAAGACCGACATGCTGTTTTGTTCCCTTGGGTGTGTAAAAAACATTAAAAAATATAGTAAATTCAAAAATATATCCTTGTTTACTTATTCAGTGACATAAAAAAAAAACTTCAACTTGGTGACATTTAGATCTTTGGTTTATAATAGTGAAGAGACCATATGAGTGAATTATTATTTGAATAGTAGAATAGCATTGAAAAATAGAATAGAATGGCCTTCCACTACCCTACACGATATACAGTCATGGCCAAAAGTTTTGAGAATTACATAAATATTGGAAATTGGAAAAGTTGCTGCTTAAGTTTTTAAAATAGCAATTTGCATATACTCCAGCATGTTATGAAGAGTGATCAGATGAATTGCATAGTTCTTTGCCATCAAAATTAATTTAATCCCAAAAAAAACCTTTTCACTGCATTTCATTGCTGTCATTAAAGGACCTGCTGAGATCATTTCAGTAATCGTTTTGTTAACTCAGGTGAGAATGTTGATGAGCACAAGGCTGGATATCATTATGTCAGGCTGATTAGGTTAGAATGGCAGACTTGACATGTTAAAAGGAGGGTGATGCTTGAAATCATTGTTTTTCCATTGTTAACCATGGTGACCTGCAAAGAAACGCGTGCAGCCATCATTGCGTTGCATAATAATGGCTTCACAGGCAAGGATATTGTGGCTACTAAGATTTTACCTAAATCAACAATTCATAGGATCATTAAGTACATCAAGGAAAGAGGTTCAAATCTTGTTAAGAAGTCTTCAGGGCGTCCAAGAAAGTCCAGCAAGCGCCAGGATCATCTCCTAAAGAGGATTCAGCTGCGTGATCGGAGTGCCACCAGTGCAGAGCTTGCTCAGGAATGGCAGCAGGCAGGTGTGAGTGCATCTGCACACACAGTGAGGCGAAGACATTTGGAAGATGGCCTGGTGTCAAGAAGGGTAGCAAAGAAG
This sequence comes from Clarias gariepinus, assembly GCF_024256425.1. Classification (NCBI taxonomy): domain Eukaryota; kingdom Metazoa; phylum Chordata; class Actinopteri; order Siluriformes; family Clariidae; genus Clarias; species Clarias gariepinus. The sequence continues at coordinate 35,434,361 of NC_071101.1, read as the reverse complement.
CCACTTCTCTCCAAAAAAACATCAACAGATTGATCTTCTGCAGAAAGTATGGTGAATGGACTGCTGAGGACTGGGTCAAAGTCATATTCTCCGATGAAGCCTCTTTCTGATTGTTTGGGGCATCCGGAAAAAGGCTTGTCCGGAGAAGGAAAGGTGAGCGCTACCATTAGTCCTGTGTCATGCCAACAGTAAAGCATCCTGAGACCATTCATGTGTGGGGTTGCTTTTCATCCAAGGGAGTAGGCTCACTCACAATTTTGCCCAAGAACACAGCCATGAATAGAGAATGGTACCAAAACACCCTCCAACAGCAACTTCTTCCAACAATCCAACAACAGTTTGGTGAAGTACAATGCTTGTTCCAGCACGATGGAGCACCGTGCCATAAGGCAAAAGTGGCTCAGGGACCAAAACATTGAAATTTTGCGTCCATGGCCTGGAAACTCCCCAGATCTTAATCCCATTGAGAACTTGTGGTCAATCCTCAAGAGGTGGGTGGACAAACAAAAACCCACTAACTCTGACAAACTCCAAGAAGTGAATAAACTGCAAATACTGACTCTTTGCATAAATGTCATGTAATTGTTGATAAAAGCCTTTAAAACGTATAAAGTGCTTGTAATTATATTTCAGTACATCACAAAAACAACTGAAACAAAGATCTAAAAGCAGTTTAGCAGCAAACTGTGTGAAAACTAATATTTGTGTCATTCTCAAAACTTTTGGCTATGACTTTTTTACACTCACTTAAAGATTAGATTAGATTATATTCAACTTTATTGTCATTAAACATGTACAAGGCAAAGAAATGCAGTTTAGGTCTTACTAGAAGTGCAATTAGCAGAAAGTGCAGGGTAAAGGTATAAGTTCTAAGTACACCTAATAGGGATATGTGCAGGGAGAAGCTATGGGTAACTATTACAGAATGATATTGTGAGGGCATAATATACAGATTGCTAGTAACTATAATTATAAATCAATAAACAATATATTTAAGTTGCTATTAACTATAGTCAGGAATTTGCAAATAGATATAAACATAATATACATAATAATATACATAATATACAGGTTGCTATTTTATTTTTAGGAACACCTGTTCAATTTATCATTAATGCAATTATCTAATCAACCAATCACATGGCAATTGCTTCAATACATTTAGGGGTGTGGTCCTGGTCAAGACAGTCTGAACTGAATGTCAGAATGGGAAAGAAAGGTGATTTAAGCAATTTTAAGCGTGGCATGGTTGTTGGTGCCAGACGGGCCAGTCGGAGTATTTCACAATCTGCTCAGTTACTGGGATTTTCACGCACACCAATTCTAGAGTTTACAAAGAATGGTGTGAAAAGGGAAAAACATCCAGTATGCGGCAGTCCTGTGGGCGAAAATGCCTTGTTGATGCTAGAGGTCAGAGGAGAACTGGACAGTTGAAGACTGGAAAAATGTTGCCTGGTCTGATGAGTTTCAATTTTTGTTGAGACATTCAAATGGTAGAGTCGGAATTTGGCATAAACAGAATGAGAACATGGATCCATCATGCCTTTTTACCACTGTGCAGGCTGGTGGTGGTGTTGTAATGGTGTGGGGAATGTTTTCTTGGCACAATTTAGGCCCCTTAGTGCCAATTGGGCATCGTTTAAATACCACGGTCTACCTGAGCATTGTTTCTGACCATGTCCATCCCTTTGTGACCACCATGTATCCATCCTCTGATGGCTACTTTCAGCAGGATAATGCACCATGTCACAAAGCTCGAATCATTTCAAATTGGTTTCTTGAACATGACAATGAGTTCACTGTACTAAAATGGCCCCCACAGTCACCAGATCTCAACCCAATACAGCATCTTTGGGGTGTGGAGGAACGGGAGCTTCGTGCCCTGGATGTGCATCCCACAAATCTCCATCAACTGCAAGATGCTATCCTATCAATATGGGCCAACATTTTTAAAGAATGCTTTCAGCACCATGTTGAATCAATGTTACGTAGAATTAAGGCAGTTCTGAAGGCGAAAGGGGGTCAAACACCGTATTAGTATGGTGTTTCCTTTAGGTGAGCGTAAGTGGCACAGATAATGGATGGGTGGTCCTCCATGAAAAAAAAAAAAACTGCTTGTGCATCTTTGTCGCATTGTACATCTAACCCTAACCCGAGGTCTTTAGACAAAACTGGTTAGTTAGCAGTGAGCTGTGTGTGGTTGCATGTATGAAAATGTATACCTTTCATCCATGGGTTTGATCACTTGTTTCAGAGTACAGTAAAACTTTGGATTACAAGTAACTTGGTTTGTGAGTGTTTTGCCAGACGAGCAAAAATTTGTAATAAATTGTAATTTATCTTTTAATTTTTAATTTAATAATTGCACTATGTGTAGTACGTATGTGCTTTGTCTGCCAAGTGTCACGTGCTCACAACTGAGCCAATGGCTAGTTGTGAGTTAGTGCTGTGGGATTGTGGGTAATCGTCTCACATGACCCATCGCATGTGTACTGTTTACTATAACATTGTGACTGTGTGTGTCTTGTGTGTGCGCGCGTAAAGGATTATTTTTTTTTTTTCATTTTGTGTCCAAGTGTATTGACTATTCTTTAGTAACTGTACTGCAACAACAGTTACCTTGAAGAAAAAAGTTTTAAAAGGCTGTAGAAGTGCGGGAGATGATTCTGTTTAATGACAATGCAATGTCACATTTCCACAAAATTCTCAAATGGAGGCAAGGGTTCGTGACTGGGTGCGTGAGTGGGTACGAGCAAGGGTGCGGGCCTGCGTGCGAGCGAGGGTGCGTGGATCCACTGGGATTACTTTTTTGATGTAACGAGTATTCTAACACATTAGGTCCGCCATTTAAGTACTCAGTTATTGTGTGAGAAAAGTCGTCCTACAAGCCCCGCCCCGATAACCCGCCCCCCTCTGTTATTCCTGCTGTTATACCCCTATCTTACCTATGCAGTTTGACTATGTGAGGAGCAACGCGTGGAAAGAATGAAACCTAATCACAGCGCCAAAACTCGCGATGAATCATGATGAACCGTACTCACGGCCACTGCGCGAAACCACGTAGGTGAGAGAGGGGTATTAGCAGTTAACAGATTATGGGCCAAACTTCGCTAAGTGATGATGGTAGAATAATTATAAAGGTCTTGACTAAAACAGCATGCATGAGGAATCACAAAGAAGTTTTCATTTCCTGCAACGGAAAAGTACTCTAACTAGTTACTTTTATCAGAAAGTAATGCAATAATGTAACTGATTACTTTTTAAAGACAGTAATTTTGTAATGTAATTAATTACTTTGAAAAGTAACGTCTCCCAACACTGTTACTGACATCTGTACCATGGAATATAATTAAATCTAGCGTATGATTAAAACGATGAGTTGGTCTATTTATGTTTTGTTTAACCCCAAAGGAATTTAGCAAATACATAAATGCGAGTCCTAAAGCGTCATTAGCATGAATATTAAAGTTTCCTACTATTAACACTTTGTCAGAGTTGATCAGTAGATCGGTCAGTAGATGTCCAAACTTTTAAAGAAAATCTGTGTTGGGTCTATACATGGTGGCCAGGGCAAAATATAGCAGATATTCATTATGGATGTCAGTGAGTGCAAGATTAATGATAAGTACTTCAAATGAGGTTTGTTTTCTGGGTAATGTTGAGAAAATTGTTGTTGCATCAAATTGCAACACCCCCTCCAGGATGGGGCTTATGCTTATAGAAATATCCTGACAGAGACTCATTCAGACCAATATATTAATTTGGTCTAAGCCACGTTTCGCTAAGGCAGAGTTCAAGACAATAATCTGAGATAAATTCATTAATGATTACTTTAGGTGCAAGGGATCTAATGTTGATAAGCTTAAACATTGGAAGTATATTTTGTTTAGTTATTTGGCCTTTTTCTGTATTTATGGTAATTAGATTTCGCTTTTAACGTGTTTATTCTTTTTTCTCACTATTTGGGAAACAGACACAATTTCCATAGGACAAGCTATGTGTGCATTTCTATTAGCATTGCCGCCAGTAGTTGCCGCCAGTCAGATGGTTCGTAGTGTCCTGGAGATGCTGTCAGAGAGGACTTATCAACAAAGTTATCAACAAAGGGTAATTTCTGTTGTTGACACCAAGATTGTAACCATTCATTAAAAGCAAATAATCTACTGAACCTTTCAGTTCCTCGCTGAAATGTGGGAAGCAGTCCTGACACTATGATCTTTGCCGTGGGCAAAAAACCTTTTCAACCAGGCTCCTGAAGTTCTACTTTACAATATCCGTCTGCCTCAGCCTGGTGTCGTTTGTGCCAGCACGGAGGACCAAAGTGCCAATGTTTTCTTTTAGGGCCGCGGACACATGGGCAGCGACATCCTAACCCTAACCCAAGAACACAGGCACCAGGTAAACAACGAGTGCGCACCTTATCTTTAGCTGTGATAGCACAGACGTGCCAGACAATGGAGTCTCCGATGATCAGTGCGTCGTATAATGTCTTGCGAAGAGGAGCAAAGCGGTTTCAGGTCGAGATCTCGAAGACTGGAGAGGTCCACACCCAGGGCCTGGATCATGTATTTCGTTGCTGCTGCATCCAAGCTCCGTGGTATCCCGGTGCCGGAGTAAACAAAACCTGGGCGGGCCATGTCCTTGGTGTGTTGGACCTGGACAGAGAAACACGTGGGGTTGAGATTGTCAAAGGATTTGTGTCATGCTGAGAATTTACCTGGGAAAGGTGAGCGTCGGTCCACGAAGGTTCCTGCATCGACTTTCCCACGGCCTCCAGCTCCAAATCCACCGAGAGCAGCTCGAATGTATCCTCACCTGCACCATTCTGAGGCAGACACACAACCGACATGGGTTTAGTGAAAAAAGCGTAGACAAACTTTGATAGCCGGACTAACAGGCTAGCGATGCTAAGGGGATAGCCGACTAGACGCGGTGTGCTGGAAAACAATTAAAACTAATGATATAACAAGCGTTTCGAATGTGTATGTTATGAAATACTTATCTGTCACGTGTTCACTCTTCGTTGTATAATGTATAACCAAGCTTTATGCAAACCATGAAGATTTATCAATACCATGATAGTCAACCCTAAATGTCTTTTGTGCTTTTTTTTCTCTGAATCTCATGTTTGCTAGAATAATGTGATTATGTATACAAACCTTTGTGTGTATTAGGTGATGACCCCTCAGCGGCTGGAGTTATTAAAAGCCCAGGTGCAGCAGGAGATGGAAGTTCCTATCATGGAGCGCTTTCGTAAGCTAGAGGAGGTAAATGAGCTCTAACCTTTTTCTAGCCAGAGCCCTGGTAGGTGTACACAGCTTAAGCTTTTAAAGGGGTCATACGGGCCTACATGCACTTTTTAAAGCTGTTTGGACTGAAATGTTTGTTAGGAGAGTGTGTACACAACCACTCTACAATGATAAAGAGCCGCCCAGTGATTTTCTTTTAATTTATTAAAATAACATGCCCCTTCTGAAATCAGGCCAATCTCAAATGCCTGTCGATGTGACGTCACACCGACAGAGGCCGCTCCTACTATAGTTAATTGACACTGGTGTTTTAGCAAAAACTCGCCCCGAGTGAGAAGAAGCTGTCGGCCACTGTTTTTCGACACTGGAGCAAAATGGCGCCTAAGCGAGTGTGGTGTACAGTTATTGGGTGTCATTCATAAACGCGGGTCAATATAAAGCAGGTTTTGCTAGGATGCAGCTCCCAAAAAATGGATCTGTACTAACGCTTCGTGTTCCTGCTTCATCTTCACCAGGCTCGGTGAGTTTAATTTCTTTTTCTATGAATCTTTGCAGATCGCCTTTTCTAATAATCACGATGAATGCGGAGTGTAAGTTAACTTACACTCTCATAGAACATGGTTATGTAGTCTTCTCTTTGTACAGTGGTGTGAAAAACTATTTGCCCCCTTCCTTATTTTTTATCCTTTTGCATGTTTGTCACACAAAATGTTTCTGATCATCAAACACATTTAACTATTAGTCAAAGATAACACAAGTAAACACAAAATGCAGTTTTTTTGGCCCTGTGTGAAAAAGTAATTGCCCCCTGAACCTAATAACTGGTTGGGCCACCCTCAGCAGCAATAACTGCAATCAAGCGTTTGCGATAACTTGCAACGAGTCTTTTACAGCCCTCTGAGAGGAATTTTGGCCCACTCATCTTTGCAGAATTGTTGTAATTCAGCTTTATTTGAGGGTTTTGTAGCATGAACCGCCTTTTTAAGGTCATGCCACAACATCTCAGTAGGATTCAGGTCAGGACTTTGACTAGGCCACTCCAAAGTCTTCATTTTGTTTTTTTTCAGCCATTCAGAGGTGGATTTGCTGGTGTGTTTTGGGTCATTGTTCTGCTGCAGCACCCAAGATCGCTTCAGCTTGAGTTGACGAACAGATGGCCGGACATTCTCCTTCAGGATTTTTTGGTAGACAGTAGAATTCATGGTTTCATCTATCACAGCAAGCCTTCCAGGTCCTGAAGCAGCAAAACAACTCCAGACCATCACACTACCACCACCATATTTTACTGTTGGTATGATGTTCTTTTTCTGAAATGCTGTGTTACTTTCACGCCAGAGGTAACGGGACACGCCCCTTCCAAAAAGTTCAACTTTTGTCTCGTCGGTCCACAAGGTATTTTCCCAAAAGTCTTGGCAATCATTGAGATGTTTTTTAGCAAAATTGAGACGAGCCTTAATGTTCTTTTTGCTTAAAAGTGGTTTGCCTCTTGGAAATCTGCCATGCAGGCCATTTTTGCCCTGTCCCTTTCTTATGGTGGAGTCGTGAACACTGACTTTATTTGAGGCAAGTGAGGCCTGCAGTTCTTTAGATGTTGTCCTGGGGTCTTTTGTGGCCTCACGGATGAGTTGTCTCTGCGCTCTTGGGGTAATTTTGGTCGGCCGGCCACTCCTGGGAAGGTTCACCACTGTTCCATGTATTTGCCATTTGTGGATAATGGCTCTCACTGTGGTTCGCTGGAGTCCCAAAGCTTTAGAGATGGCTTTATAACCTTTACCAGACTGATAGATCTCAATTACTTTTGTTCTCATTTGTTCCTGAATTACTTTGGATCTTGGCATGATGTCTAGCTTTTGAGGTGCTTTTGGTCTACTTCTCTGTGTCAGGTAGCTCCTATTTAAGTGATTTCTTGATTGAAACAGGTGTGGCAGTAATCAGGCCTGGGGGTGACATCAGAAATTGAACTCAGGTGTGATAAACCACAGTTAAGTTATTTTTTAACAAGGGGGGCAATCACTTTTTCACACAGGGCCATGTAGATTTGGATTTTTTTTTCCTCCCCTAATAACGTAAACCTTCATTTAAAAACTGCATTTTTTGTTCAATTATGTTATCTTTGACTAATAGTTAACGGTTTTTGATGAGCAGAAACATTTAAGTGTGACAAACATGCAAAAGAATAAGAAATCAGAAAGGGGGCAAATAGTTTTTCACACCACTGTACATCCGTCTCTATATAATTCCTAATCGCCCGTTTATAATAAACAATGGATTAAGGTGATTGTTTAGTTGCAAACTGTGTACGTAGTCGGAAAACTATATTATGCTTACCTTTGTAACGTTAGATGGTTTATAACGATGTCTGTCAAAGATTAAGAAGTCATGTAAACACATCAGTAAACACATCGTGTCCGTATCTCTCTCAGTAAGTTTCTCCGCCTTATGTTGTTGTTGCTATGCCCATGCAGTGATGAGAAAGACAAACTGCGTTGTCAGGCGATATTACAAACTTCCGGGTGGGTTCCGTACTTGAATCAAACCAAAAACTACTTAAGAAAACAGGCTCAGGCTCTAAATTCCAGCGTTTTCCAGTTTGGACTGCATTACCCACAAAGCACTGCGTTGTGGGCAATGCTTTGTGGGTAATGCAGTCCAAAGCATTGCCCGCACTGGACTACACTCCCGTGGCTATACCCCACGTGTGTTGTGAAGACACGCCCCCCAGAACTGGAGATCATAAGCACTTAAAGGAGCATGTACTGAAACAGGTTGCTGAGAACAGAGCTAGTTTTTACCAGGTAAAAGTAGTGGGTTTTTTTTACACAACCATTGGGGATTTTTTTATTATCTTTTTGATTAAAGATATTACAAACTTTTCATTAGGACCCTAAAGAATCATATTAACATTTAATGAAAAATGGGATGTGCAGGACTTTTAAGACTGGCAACCTAACCTGATAACTCAATTCTAAAATGCTTGAAGAAAGCACATTTTTAGAGAAAGAAAGAAATGAAAGGATAAGGAGAACTGTCACCTGCAGCTCAGAAGTGCACCTCACTACAGAATACATGACTAGTATGAGAAAGAGAACAGCAGTATGAACTGTCGCACTGAAGCACTATAATTTACTGAGTCATACATTGTGGGAGGTTTTCAGCATATGTCAGCATAATATCAAGGATATTTTCAGTTGTTTCACGTTATTCGTAATGGCTAGAAATCAAGTCAATCTACATGTGCATTTTAAAGAAATGAGGAATTGCCTTTAACTGAGTATTTTGTAGCATGGCTAGAAGGACAGAGTAGCTATACAGGGGGTCGATAGATATACATGTATCAACATCCATACCTCTTATCCCTGGTTCCTGTCGAGGTTTCTTTTTACAGTATTTCTATTTCAGGCAGTTTTTACTTGCCATTGTCGCCCACGGCTTGCTCATCAGGGACTGTCTTATCATTTTGATTCATACACATTTTTTACATTTCATACAAATTTCCATAAATTTTCTTTTGATTGTGTAAAGCTGCTTTGCAACAATTACCATTGTTAAAAGTGCTAAAAATAAAATTTAGTTGAATTCACCCAGAATATGAATGCACAACTATCTGCATCTGAATCTTTAGTGTTTTTTGTTTTCTTTATTTTTTTTCTTCCATTTCTTCTTGTATTTTTGTTGCATGTACCAGGAAGCTGAGAAATACAGATCTGAATACAACAAATTGCGCTACGACTTCACCTTTCTCAAATCTGAGCGAGATCACCAGCGAGAGGAACACGAGCGCATCTTGGAGGAGCAACGATTACGTTATAATGCAGATGTATGTCTTCTGTCAGAAAATACATTTCCATTGATTCTAGTGCTTCAGTTTACATTGCATCTGTGGGATGAACATATTTTATATTAAATTGGATTTAAGAGAATACTGCAATTAATTTGTGTGTTTCTTATAATTTGTTTAGCTGGCTCTTTTGGAGAGGGATAAAGAGAAGCTAAGTGCGCAGCTGCAGAGTGGTGATTATGCAAGTGATGGAAAGCGTGTGGAAGCACTATTAAGAGAAAAGGCACAACTCCATCAGCGGCTCTGTAGCCTTGAGGCCGAGGTGGCTGAGCTCCGTGCAGAGAGGGACAGCACAGGAGCACAGGCAGAAAACACACACCGCATCCAGCTCCGGCAGCTGGCCGAGTCCCAGGCTGCGCTCAAGTCACTAGAGGTAAGAGGACTTCTGGGATTACTCCAGTACTTACATTACTATGCGTCAGTCTTTTTACATCTGGTGCAGTCTGTTTCCATGGTGTTTCAAATTTTGCTCTGGATTTTTGGACTCTTCATAAAAATTAGCCACATATGTGTCACACATGGCCTCATTTCTCAAACGGGATATGACCTGATTTATACATAAATCTCTCATATGATTGTTTACAGGTCTCTATCGAAAATCTTTTCACAAAGTCAGGGTATAAAAATACCCTATTGAACATTTTGTGTAAATTAATCATTTTTATTTTATTGGCATTAATTAAAGAATATGAATACTAAAGAAAGTGAGTAAATTGAATCCAATAAAGCCAACTAAAAACCAGAATTATTGAATTACGACCATGGAAATGGCGCTAAACAGAGGGTGGGTCAGTGTGTTTGTCCACAGCTGTAATCTGTAACAGATTACTTAGCTGAGGGCAGATTTATATATTTTTGTTGGAATAGTATTAAGTTAAAGTAGGTTTCATTTAATTTCCTTTTTGCAGCAGTGTGTGCTGTTAAAATTTCAAGTACTTTTGTGGGTTTCGTTAAATACAAATGAGATATATTCAGAGTGTACAGTGGAACCTTGGATTACGAGCATAATTCGTTCCGGAAGTGGGCTCGTATTCCAAAAACACTCGTAAACCAAATTTACTTTTCCCATAAGAAATAATGGAAACTTAAATTATTTGTTCTACAGCCCCAAAAAATAAATACATAAATACAAATACAAAATATTAAGTAAAAATAAAACAAATTAACCTGCACTTTACCTTTCCAAAAAGTAAAAAATAAATCCTGGCAGATAAGCGTTTCCCTTTGTGCACACAGGCACTGTGTGTGTGCGTGTGTGTGTGTGAGGCTAGAGTAAGTGGAGACTCTTGCTTTCAGCCCCTCCTGTCTCCCTCTCCTCATCGTACACATTAAAACTTTCTTCTCTCGTTTAAATACACTCACACACACATTAACGGAAAGACTGTTGTTCTCCCCTAAATTATTAAAACTTCTCCGCTTCATTTTAATGTTGCTCGCGACAGCATTTTCAGGTTATAGTGCAAACTTTCGGGTGGATCCTGCACCTAAATCCAACTAAAAAAACTACTGAAAAACAAAACTCAGGCTCTATATTCTAGCTTAGATCTCGCCTTCGCGTTCACACACATCGGACTGCATTACCCACAATACATCTCCCGCACTGGACTACACTTCCGTAAACAGGGGTCATAAATCAACGTCTCTTTCCCGCTACACTGTTTTATCTAAAAAAAAAAAGCAATAAACATCGCTAAAGACACTTGTGTGAGCGCAAACTAACAGAATCACTGCTGTAAAGTAAAACAAACAAACAAATGACCCAGCACCTTACCACTGAAAAGATTTGTGACAGAGTTTCTTCGGAGAGCAGAGTTTGTGTCTCTTGCCTTCATTTCTGTGCGCGCATGTGTGTTTTTGTGAATGGGTGGTTACACACACACACACACACACACAGCCGGCACAGTGTCTAATTACGCTCACGCGTGCGCACACACACACCGCGATGAGAAAGAAAATAGATTTTTAACCTCTGTATTAAGATTTTCTTTTGCCTTACTTGCACGCACACACGTGTGTTATAAGAAACAGTACATGCGCTGTACACACACGCTTCTGAACACAAAATAAAATATGTTTCACACACACACGTAGTCACAGTGTTATAGTAAACAGTACACGTGTGCACAGATGTTGATTATACCAGTAAGAGACGAGCACTAAGACCCAGCAGGGGAGACGATTCCGCAGCGCGAGTAAGACAAAAACTGTTGGCTCAGTTGTGATCATGTGACGCTCGGCGTCAAAACAAGAAGCACATGCGTGAAACATGATACTCGGTGCTCTTAAACCAAGACAATATTCGTTTTTTAAGTTAAATTTTATTAAAAATCTTTGCTCGTCTTGCGGGACATTCGTAATCCGAGGTTCCACTGTACTTTAATCTAAATAAAATTTCTTGATGTTATTTGCTGCTATTTGGCATGATGCAGTCGGAGAAGCAGTCTGTGTGCATGCAGTTAGATCGAGTGGAAAAGGAGCTGCGCTTGAGCCATGAGCAGAACGCCGTCCTCACAGGAAAATTGCACAAGGCTGAGAGGGAAATAAATGCTCTGAGCAGTCAGGTCTGTTCAGCCTCAAATACATTATCTGTGGTTATTGTACTGTGTTTATGGTATGCATTAGCATTTGAATGTTTGCCATTCTCTTTGTAATATCACTTTGCAACACATCTGAAACAGGCTGAAGAAGTTAAACATGCCCATAGGTTGGAACTGGCTAATGTGAAGATGGAGTTCCTGAAAACCAGAGGAGAAGTGGAAAGGGAACGGGATAAACTGCAAACCCAAGTGCAGAGTAGGTTTTGCTACACCTTCCATTTCTACTAGAGAAAAATATAGAAAGAAAAAAAAATTTTTTTTGTAATGGCCCAGATGACTTTAAAGAAACACTTCTACTGTCTCTCTGTCTCAGGTCTGCAGTCTGATCTAGAAGTTTTTACCGCAGCGTCTAAAAGGAATAAAGAGCTGTTGTCAGAAAAAGAGCAGGAAATGGTGCTTAGGATACAGGGAGCTAGAGAAGAAGAGATGAGAAAGTTTGCTGTACTTCAGGAGGAGAAGTATGTTTTTCTCTACCTTCCTTAAGATCTCGTTTCCACCCAGGATTTTGTTTACGTTTTTGAAATTCATTTCAAAGTGGCTTTTTCCTTTTATATATCGAGTTGTCTTTTTTTTTGTAATTTATTTTGTAGATTAATTTACTTAATTGTGTTTGTTGGTGTGTGTGTGTATATGCACGTGCAACAGGCTGGAACTGGAGAATCGCCTTTCTGAGCTGGAGCAGTTAAGAGCTTTACAGGAAGCAGCAGGGAACTCGAAGAGCGAGGAATTTGAGGATCGTCTCCGTGCTGCTTGGCTTGCGGAGGAGTCTGCACGCAAAGAACTGCAGAATATCAAGTATGCACATTTCTATATTTCCAGGTATCTTTATACTTCAGTCCTGAGGCTATAAAAAATCTCTCTTAAGTCTTCTTGTTTGGTTGTTTTTTTTGTTTTTTTTTAGTTATTTAATCCTACTTCCAGTGTGGATGCACTCTAAAGAGACATTACAGTGGATTAAATTGGTGAATATGAGGCGCTTGATTCAAAACCTCTACATATTAAGCAATACTGTCAGTAGACTGCCTCACAATGTTGGTTATTCTTCATAAAATACATCCTATATTACATTTAATAATATTTATACCAAACCAAGCCCACACTTCCTTCTCTGAAAAAGAAATTTCCTCTTTTAGAAACCAAACAAAATTTTAAGCAGACTGTACCAGATCTTTAAGGTCTGGTTTAATAGAGCATTTCAGCTTCTCAGTACGTTATAAAGCGTATGTATGAGGTGATGTTGATTGAAACCTGCAGTGTACAAAATCTAAAAAATAGGGACAGCTATGTTACATGACCTAAGTCACGTTATACCTACTAAACGTTTACATGACCTATGTTACATGTTATACCTACAGTACTGTATATTTCTGACAGTCAGCTGTGTGGGTCTCTAGACAAAACATGAAACACACACACATTATTAAATGGTTTAATGTATTGGAAATGGAAACTTAAGAACTTAATACATATTGTATGATTCAGACTATTTTAAAGATTTTGTGTTAATACACCATCAAAAAGTTTCTAGATTAGTTTTGTAACACTCCAACAGATGGCAGCACAAGGCTGCATGCACAGACACAGGGAGCACCAACCTCTGTAAGTTAGTGTCCCGAAAGACATTGTCCTGTGTACATCGGGAGCTGTGCAACTGGTCTTATTCAGACCATGCGAGTTAACAGGTCCGTATTTTTCAACATTTGTGGTGTTATGCATCGAGAATTTGTTCTCGAATTATATAATAACGAATCATATTGGCAGGTTTAGAGGCATCTAAGGGAGGACATACAGTAACAAACAGAGCTTGCAAACAGAGCTAAATCTCGAAACTTTTTGATACTCTCTCGTATAATATTCTCGTATAATATTTCGTATGATAGTTTTCTGTCTCTTTCATGTCTTAGAGCTAAACTGCAGCAGCAGATGCAGCAGTTGGAGGAGCTGGTGAGACAAAAGACTGAGAACACAGAGTTGAGAAAAGTATGTACACAATCAATCCTTGAGAAACAGAATAGCTTTCTGTTTATACACTACTTGGCCAAAATTTCATTTAGTCACCTTTAACTTCTCACAAAAGAAGAACTCCATAGATATAATGCCCTGGTCATTCAGTACCTTTAGGTAGTCAGCTGACTTTATTGACTTCACACGCTTCCCTTTCACCCTGACCCACCATCGCTCTGGAATAAAGTCAATAGAGACGACACAAATCTTTTCCATTGCGCCAGTGTCCAGTCTTTATGCTTCATAACAAATTGTAGACTTTTTTCTGATTAGTCTCACTAATAAATGGTGCATGGTTTATGATTTTGTTTTACCACATTTCTATCCCTGCAGAAATTGATAATGTTGAAGGGTTCCTAACTCAATTTTTAAAATTTAAAAATAAATATTTCAATGTGTGTGGTTGCTTTTAAATGACATGGTTCTGCTTTTTTACTCAGCACAATGCAGAGCTAAATGCGCAAATCAGCACCCTGTCGTATTCAGAGCGTGAGCTGATGGACGCTAATGGAAGGCTGAGGGAGAGTCTGGAAAGAGTGAGAGAAGAGTTACAAAGTGCTCGCACACAAATGGAGAGGACTCGGCAGGAAGCCGAAAGGTACAAAAAGAAAAGAACAAGTGTTCAGACATAAAAAAAAAAAAAAACTACAGGTGTATACTGATGTTTGGGATTTCATTTCATATGCATCAAGAAATACACTGCATGAAGATTCCTTGAACTTCCTTTTTTTCTTCTGTGTTTAATCGTGGCTCATTCTGCATAACCGTCTGTATCGGAAAGTGAAAATCCACAAGTGTATCTGAGTATGGTGAGTAATAATGGTCCGCGCGGGAGTGGAGAGAAGGGAGCAATCGGTCCTGGGTGCATGTCAGTCGTGGCTAATGTTAAAAAAACTCCAAGAGATTACGACCAACTGTTCGACTGGACTCTCAGTCGTATGAATAGATATTTATTATTTTTCACTATTTACTAATGACACGTGAGTTCTGTAGTGAAGAACATGAAGAATACAATACACACATTTACTCCTCTGCTTAACATTATTTACCCGTTTACTTTCTCTCTTATTCTTTACTCTTCCACTTTCTCCTCCCCTCAAATGCACGTTTTTCCTCTGTAGTTTCCTTCTGTTCTTTCTGTTTCCTTTTTTTTTTCAGCAATCATTTCACTTTTTTGTCATATAGCTGATATGGCAAGAAGCCAAGCTCATCAGAGCTAATCCAAGCTAATGATCATAATTTTTCTTTTAAAAGTGAGGTTTTCAAAATCTCGACATATTTTAATATATTTGTCCTTCTCCGATTATGTACAATCATGTTACAAACTGGTACATTAATGCATACCAAGTAATAGAATTTTCTTTATATAGCTTGCAAAAAACTATATGTTAGTGCCTGAAATAGGGTTTGCATAATATATTTGTTCAACCAGGAAGAGAATTTAGTATTATCTAATCAGTCTATGATGCTAGGAGAGGTCAAGAGCTTCAATTAATGTTCATATCAACCATCAAAAGGGACAGGAATTGTCTGTACACGTCATGTTATTAGGATTTAATGATTATCAATAAAGTAGCATTGACCCCATCGCTGTGAAGGTTATTTTGGAAAGAGATACTGTTACTGTCAAGCTTTTTCTTATTTTTCTTCCCTTTTTCCCCTTTCCTTTTAAGTTTTCTTTTAATAGCCTTTAATGTTGCAAGGTGCAACACTATTTGATTATTTTAACTGGAACATCTGTTAACTACTCTACTATTTTTATAAAACTTGTCAATCAGTTTTTATGGTCCAATTGTTTTTGGTCCTTTTTTCTTTTTTTTTTTCAATTCATTTATGGCCCACAAGGTAAATACACTGCCTGGCCAAAAAAAGATTTCATTTAATCGCCTTCAGCTTAGATTACAGCATACATTGTGGTGGTCAATGATTAAAATTTTGTGGTAAAAATGATTCTTCAGGCTCTGACAATCCTGGAACTTTGGAAAAAGTCCTGGAATATGCATGCTCCATTAGGGGGGGAAGGTCAACTGATGAGATAATCTGGTCATTCAGTGCATTAAGGTCATCACCTGACTTAATTTTATTGCCACATAATATTGCTGATACCTGACCACCTGAAGCAACCCCAGATCATAACACTGCCTAGTGTTTCAGTGATCTCCATTCTTTTTTTCTGACCATAATTTCGTTCATCAGTTTTTGAAAAGTTCTTAACCATTAAATATGTTGAATGGTTCTTAAATCCCTCAGCTGATGTTGTTGTTATTTTTTAGCCTGATACTACCCAATAACTTATAATAATAATCAATTTTTTCCCTTTGTCCAGACTGTGTCTGATGTAAGTGAATTTTTATCTAATGGGCAGGATTCTACCCTTTAGCTACATATTAAAGTAGTACTGTGATACCCCTTTCTAACTACTTCTACCCCAGTCAGTGCTCTAATCAAGTGCAGCTGTCCTTTTATCTTTTGCAGGCTGGAAGAGGAAAAACGTGTGGAATGGTTTGAGGAAAAACATAAACTTCAGGAAAGAGTCACAGATCTGCAGGAGAAATACAGTCAAGCTAAACAACGCATGCAAAAAGCTGCTCTTGCACAAAAAAAGGTCTTTATTTTATTTTAAATTTGTCATAACCGCAAATATATGTTTCGCACTGAACTGCAATATTCTCCCTTGCACACCCGCGGTTTGAAGAGCCAGATTCTATCTGTTACTTTTTAGAGGTCCATGAGAGACTGGACACCCTATAAATTTATTTAAATGTTCATTCTTCATCTTATGACTGAGTCCATTGGTCTGATGGTGGTGCTATAGCTCAAGTTTAAAAAAATATTTGCAACAGAAATGTTTTTATCACAAGTTTTGCCATACATGGAGATGCTCATACCAGAAGTTTGTCATAATTTTATTTTACATCCTGCATTATTTTTGACATCTTGTGTATGATAAATGAAAGGACATATCACATACACACACCATTAATGAGGGTCTGCGTCTCAGTAGTGCTACCTGTGATGCACCAGATTTGGTAGGGGTATGGGTTTTTGACTGATCATGAGCAAATAGGACAGAAATGTTAGGTGTGGTATTCTGACATCCATCTGTATGCCAGTTGTGGCTCATGAAAAAGACACACAAATTTACAGTAAATGGCCTATTGCTTGTTCTCATTTTAGTTTTTATAGTTTCTCTTTATTTGGTTTGTATTTCAAATGATAACATTGTTATTTATTTGCAGCTTCTAGCAAAATTATGTTGATCTTTTTAAGCTATGTTACATCTCCCTTTTGCTCTTTTTTAAACAGTACATGGTGATTACTTCACTAGCAGTGTATCCAGTACAAAGAGTAGTTTTTAAATTACCCATACTTATTGGTGCTAGCTTCCCAGTAGTTGCACACCAGCAAAAGCACAAGCTTCCTAATTGGAATATGCCAAAAATAAAAATGTAATTAATTATCTTGTGACTTACTTTCATAGAGGAAGACCATAACTGAGACGAAGGAAAAGAAACTGCAGGATAAATTACAGCTGCTGGAAGCCAAGATAGAAGAACTGGAAATTGAGAGTTCTGTGGCCAAGAAGTACTACTTTCCCATGACCATTTCTGTTAAATTGGTGTTGTCTTTTGTTTTGAGTTAATATCAATGCATGTAATTGTATGTGTATGTTTCAGAAATCCCTCATTTGCCAAAGAGCATGCTCAACTTAGCAGGCATCTAACAGAGCTGCAGAGGAAACACAAAGAGTTTCGCCAACTGCTGTTGGGAAATCACCTGCCCTCTATGTCCCTTCCCCACTCTCTGCTCATTGCAGGACCAGAGTGTAGCTTTATAAACCTGCAGGTGAATTATTAATCTTTACCATAAGCAATATGGAAAGTCAAACTTTCTGGCACTCTATATATGAGAGCCTGTGATATGGTATGTTTTTATTTATTCAAATATTCACATACCTTTCTTTTGGCCAGTGTCCCAGTGAACCTGGCATGGAGAAATTCTTGAAGTGAGGCTCAAAAATGCCCCAGTTGCGCACCAATAATATAATAAAGAGTCTCTCCATGCAGTATGCTAGAGAAACATGTAGAGGCCTTTGAAACCCTCTTCCATGCAAAATATTTCAAACTCATTTACCTACTCAGCTTAGTGCATATGGGCTGCCATCTTTAATTTAAGTAGGTTAAACAAGAGACCAAGTTTGCAAGACCAGAGATAAATTTTAGAGTGAAGTATATTTATTTGGTAAAATTTGTGAAATGTATGTAATTTCCCCATGTATGACTATATATACAGTAGTGTTCAAAATAATAGCAGTCCAACATCAGTAAACAGATCAATAATTGTTTTGGGGAGAAATTATATTTTTTCATTGTTTTCCTTCACTTTTTGTAAACTAAAAGTACATTTAACCCATTTTTCTTCATGCTGTGATTCAGAATAGAATGTGCTGGGTGTCCAATGCATCTGTGTGATTTAAATGAAAAATTTATTATATGGATATGGAGCTTTACTCACTTTTTTCAACACGCTGCTATTATTTTGAACGCTGTGGAACTGTGTAATAGCTGTCAAAAATGTCAATAAATTTCGGGCATTTTTTAATACAATATTTTTTTTTTAACTTTAGTAGAGTTAAAATTGGTTTTATTTTTTTATTTTTTCCAGGAGGAGCAGCACCTGCGGCAGATATCCAGGGTGCAGAGGAGACTGGAGGAGCTGGAGAATAGTCAGCAACAACAGCTGCAAGAGCTGACTCCACCGCTGGATCGGGACAGAGAAAAAGACAGACTTTTAACACCTCAGGACGGCCTTCCTAATATCTGACCCTGTGCTCTTTTGGGACTATAGCCGATTATTTTGTGCCAAGTTAAATGTGGGTCCACTTGCCGTTTTGTAATTTTCTTTCTCAAAAGATAACTAAAGTCTTCCTTATCCCTGACCCAAACAATTGATTGCACCTGTTATTTTTCTCCACCTAGCTATAAATAGCATGTAATTATATGGGCTGTAACGACAAGCAGTTTGTTCAGTATTAACTGTTTAGCTGCCAGCAACCAACCTACAAGAAAAACTTTCTCAAGCCATAACCTCATTTTATGTTTTTTTTTTACATATATGATAAACAAAAGGAAAAATCTTGATTAAAACAATACTTTGTTCAAAAAAGCATCAATTCTTACACCTGCACAAAGTCAGGGAATTATTTATACCAAGCAGTGCTTTATGATCATCAATTTCATATATAGTTTGAGATACACTCATTGAGAAACACTTGTAAAAAAAAAAACTAACAAAAAAAAAACAGCTGTGCAGGGAGCTTAAACCTGGGTAAGGAACTGCCAAACTTTGCTATTTAGGTGATGTTGTGGAAGACAGCTTCATGTCACAGGTCATACACCACAAGCACAGCAGCAAGAACCAAGGTATTCGTACTGCATCAGCAAGGTCTTTCTCTGGCAACGATATCAAAGCAGATTGCTGTTTTAAGATGTGCTGTTCAAGCTATTTGAAGAGGACGAAGAAACCGGCCATGTTAAGAACCGTAGACGCAGTGGTCAGCAAAGGAAGCTTATTGCATCAGATGAAAGAAATGTCATGCTTACTTCCCTTCATCATCAGGCAATGTCCAGCAGTGCCATCAGCAAAGAACTGGTGAAAACCAGTGTGACCCAGGTACATCCATCTCCTGTCCATAGAAGTCTGGCCAGAAGTGGTCGTCGTGGAGAAATTGCAGCCCAAAAGCCATACCTCTGTCGTGGAAACAAGGCTAAGCAACTATGCATCAGAACCTAGAAACTGTCTACAGTGAAGCATGGTGGAGGTTCTATGTAAGTGTGGGGCTGCATTTCTGCATCTGTAGATTAGGTCAGGAATAATGTTCTCAATGCTGAAAAATGGTCATATACTTATCCATTATATAATAACATCAGAGATGTGACTCATTAGACCTGAATTTATTCTGCAGCGGGACAGTGACCACAAACATATAGCAAGTGTCATTATGAACTATTCCTTAAGAGATTATAAGACTATCCTAGTAATATTTCCTACATGAGCTTCTAATGAGACACTTAAATCAGCTTAGTTCTAACTGCCTGTGGTCCTAATACAAGTATTTCTTGTCAAAATTAAGTAGAGTCCAGCGAAACTAGTAGCGGGCATAAAACAGAACATTTACCTGATAATTCGATAATAAGCAGCCAGATAAGACTTAAGGCAGAAATTCCTTTAGAACACCAAAAATATGTTCCTGTCTACCAAGTAAAATAATATGATCACGGTTGTCTCCTTGCTTTTATTGTCTGACAGCTTTGACACTAATGATCAATAGCTCATAATTTGCTCAGATCGTTTATGTTTAGTGCATTTTGTACCCTCATCCAGCCCACAATTTACACATACTCAGCAAAGGACTTGAGTTGATTAATGGAACACATCAAGATGTTTTTTGAAATTTTTGTCTGTGCATGCATCGTGTAAAAAAACTACTGAGCGAATTTTAATGGGAGTTTTTACCTGTATTTGGCTGACCTTGAGGTAACATATAGACTTGGTTCCATCGCAATCGGCCCACAGGAAGAAATGATGTGCTACTTTAAAATTTAAAGGAAAACACCCTTACAGTATATATAAAACAAAAATTACCTTGAAAAAGTTATGAGCTCATGAGTATGCAATTAAATTTCATGCTAACAAAGTCGCAGGCAAATCTAGTATTGCATAATTCACCAAGCCTAGCACCCTTGTGAATTTCTGCTGAAGCATCCCAGCTTGCACCAGACTAAGCACTTTCTAGGCATCAGCCACACTGAATTTGGAAAGGCTCCTCAAGTGTGGTGAATGCTGGTGAAGACTCCACTCAGAGTATCACCAATTCAATTCAATTTTATTTGTATAGCGCTTTTACCAATTGGCATTGCAGCTTTACACAATCAAAAGAATTATTTAAGTTTGTATGGAATTTGAATGTGTATGAATCAAAATAGTCAGTTTGTCCCTGGTGAGCAAGCCGAGGGCAACAGTGGCAAGGAAAAACTCCCTGAGATGGTAATAGGAAGAAACCTCGAGAGGAACCACATTTAACAGGGAACCCATCCTCATTTGGGTGAAACAGAAAGCAGTAAATGATCTGCATTCATACTGTGTGTTAGTTGGCAGGCAGTTCAGCATAACAGTTGATGTTAATTGATGTTAATATGGAGTCCAGTTAGTTATTAAAAACTCAGGTAGACTTGTATGAACTATCGAACTGTCAAGTCCCCAGAGAAACAGCTGCCAACACCAGTCGAGGCCAGAACCGTCTTCTAGGTAGCGAGAACCATCCCCAGACACAAGATGCATCCCAAAGAGACACACGGGGCATCCATGTGACGAGATCTCCGACCAGAAGCGGGGCACCAGGATGGGTCAGACAGGCCTGGAGGGCAGAGGGAGTCTGGATCACC
This sequence comes from Clarias gariepinus, assembly GCF_024256425.1. Lineage (NCBI taxonomy): Eukaryota > Metazoa > Chordata > Actinopteri > Siluriformes > Clariidae > Clarias > Clarias gariepinus. Next base: position 35,413,228 of record NC_071101.1, on the reverse strand, counting down.
GGCAGCTCAGGAACGACATGTGTAGCTCGACAGAGAGAGGGAAGAGAAGAGGGGAGGGCAGAAGAGGAGAGATAACAGTTAGGTGTGGTCGCAGTTACATAATGTATAATGTGAATGTACAGTGGTGTGAAAAACTATTTGCCCCCTTCCTGATTTCTTATTCTTTTGCATGTTTGTCACACAAAATGTTTCTGATCATCAAACACATTTAACTATTAGTCAAAGATAACACAAGTAAACACAAAATGCAGTTTTTAAATGATGGTTTTTATTATTTAGGGAGAAAAAAAAATCCAAACCTACATGGCCCTGTGTGAAAAAGTAATTGCCCCCTGAACCTAATAACTGGTTGGGCCACCCTTAGCAGCAATAACTGCAATCAAGCGTTTGCAATAACTTGCAACGAGTCTTTTACAGCGCTCTGGAGGAATTTTGGCCCACTCATCTTTGCAGAATTGTTGTAATTCAGCTTTATTTGAGTGTTTTCTAGCATGAACCGCCTTTTTAAGGTCATGCCACAACATCTCAATAGGATTCAGGTCAGGACTTTGACTAGGCCACTCCAAAGTCTTTATTTTGTTTTTCTTCAGCCATTTACAGGTGGATTTGCTGGTGTGTTTTGGGTCATTGTCCTGCTGCACCACCCAAGATTGCTTCAGCTTGAGTTGACGAACAGATGGCCGGACATTCTCCTTCAGGATTTTTTGGTAGACAGTAGAATTCATGGTTCCATCTATCACAGCAAGCCTTCCAGGTCCTGAAGCAGCAAAACAACCCCAGACCATCACACTACCACCACCATATTTTACTGTTGGTATGATGTTCTTTTTCTGAAATGCTGTGTTACTTTTACGCCTCGTCGGTTCACAAGGTATTTTCCCAAAAGTCTTGCCAATCATTGAGATGTTTTTTAGCAAAATTGAGACGAGCCTTAATGCTCTTTTTGCTTAAAAGTGGTTTGCGCCTTGGAAATCTGCCATGCAGGCCGTTTTTGCCCAGTCTCTTTCTTATGGTGGAGTCGTGAACACTGACCTTAATTGAGGCAAGTGAGGCCTGCAGTTCTTTAGATGTTGTCCTGGGGTCTTTTGTGGCCTCACGGATGAGTTGTCTCTGCGCTCTTGGGGTAATTTTGGTCGGCGGGCCACTCCTGGGAAGGTTCACCACTGTTCCATGTTTTTGCCATTTGTGGATAATGGCTCTCACTGTGGTTCACTGGAGTCCCAAAGCTTTAGAAATGGCTTTATAACCTTTACCAGACTGATAGATCTCAATTACTTTTGTTCTCATTTGTTCCTGAATTTCTTTGGAGCTTGGCATGATGTCTAGCTTTTGAGGTGCTTTTGGTCTACTTCTCTGTGTCCGGTAGCTCCTGTTTAAGTGATTTCTTGATTGAAACAGGTGTGGCAGTAATCAGGCCTGGGGGTGACTACAGAAATTGAACTCAGGTGTGATAAACCACTGTTAAGTTATTTTTTAAGAAGGGGGACAATCACTTTTTCACACAGGGCCATGTAGGTTTGGAGTTTTTTTTTTCCCTTAATAACGTAAACTTTCATTTAAAAACTGCATTTTGTGTTCAATTATGTTATCTTTGACTAATAGTTAACGGTTTTTGATGAGCAGAAACATTTAAGTGTGACAAACATGCAAAAGAATAAGAAATCAGGAAGGGGGCAAATAGTTTTTTACACCACTGTATATTTAGTGCAGAGTGCAAGCAGAGACTCCGGCAGGACTAACTATGACAGCATAACTAAAAGAGAGAGCCAGAAGGAAACACAGACATGAGGACTCCCTGAGATGTAAAGCAAACAATCACCTCACCGTCAACAAACCTAAGTGATCAATGAGAGTGAGGAAGACAGCATCTAAACATACCAGTTCACCATAATACTCTACGTCCATGAGTCCCCCAGATCTGCTCCTTTACCCAAGACAAATCTATTTATAAAAATGCTTGGCTAAATAAATAGGTTTTTAGCCTGGACTTAAACACTGAGACTGTGTTTGAGTCCTGAACACTATTTGGAAGACTATTCCATAATTTTGGGGCTTTGTAAGAAAAAGCTCTGCCCCCAGCTGTAGTTTTAATACGCGGTAATGATAAGCAGCCTGCATCCTTTGATCAAAGTAGGCCTGGCGGTTCGTAAGACACTATCAGCTCACTCAGATACTGCGGCACTGAGATTAAGTTTCAGATGGTATTAAAATACGTATACTTAGAGTGAACAGAAGGTGAACCAGCACACATGGGCAGATGTGTATCTCCCCCATTACCTGAAATGACTGTCTTTCCAGGTAAAAAGCAATAAATAAATGAATAAATCTTGTAATTAATTTGATCAAAGGCTGATGATTGCCAAGAAAGATGAATACTGATTTCAGTTAAGCATGAAGCTACACGGTCACTTTCAGTTGCATATGCTGCTTTAAAACCAAACTATTTCACATCATGGTGTGGCCCTTAAAATAGAAATAACCCTATTTTAAAAGCAGTAGGTCCATAACTGGATATAAGTTGAGAATACTTTGTGTGAAGGAACTTCAGAAGTACTATGAAAAAAATATCAAATCCAGCAGACAGGGTATGTATAATTCAAAGATGTTGTTGTTGTTCTTTCGGCTGCTCCCGACAAGGGGTCGCCACAGCGGAATATCCAGTCCACACTACAACTTGGCACAGGTTTTACGCCCGATGCCCTTCCTGACGCAACCGAATAACGCAATTTTATCCGGGCTTGGGACCGGCACTGCATTCAGTGGCTGGGGTTTGGGCACTGCCTGGGAATAATATTCCTGTATAATCCAAAGATAATGTTCAATAAGTTTTTTTTAAAAACAAATCGATTGAAAAATGTAGTAATCAAGCCGGTGGTAAGAAACTGGTAGGTTATTTTGATGTTCTTGTTCAAAAAGGTGTCATAGACATTAGCAGAAGGTTAAGAACCTAAAAAAAGGTTTAGCGAGTGGAGGAGAGGTATGAACAATTGGTGACAGGAGTGGGGAAAGTGAGAATGAGGGATCAAGGTGACACTTGAACGTTGGAAAACACTGACACTGATGTTGACTGCTGAGGTGGGATGGGTGAAGGTCAAAGCATTTCTTTCCTTGTGCGTGTAAATCGTATTAAATTAGCATGCTGATCTGTTTTAAAGAACCTTTATTTAAGTTACTATATTGCAAATTAAATGTTAAATTATATTAAACAACAGTTAGGTCCAACCAACACACCTGTGGAAGAGGAGGCTGCCTACATAGTGAGCCTTTGAAGTGAGTGAGGGGCAAAAAAAGATTTTGGCGCATTCCCAACACTGGTGCACACCATGACAAGGGAAACCTACATAATGTTAGGCAAATAATTATAATGTTAGGGAATAGAGTAACAAATTGATAGATTCTTTATACGAAAGCAGCAAAGAGGGCTGTTAACCTGCATATAAAGCAAACATCCTTGTAATTCAATGATGGTCTTTATCACAAGATCAAATGCCAGTTGGCACACAGTTTGAAAACAGACCAAAAATTCTACTGCAGGACAGCTGTTACTTTGAACAAAAAAGAAAGAGGAAAAGGTTTATGATTGTTTTTATTTTATTTAATGCATGAGAAACTGAGATGTCAAATGGACAACTCAATTAACTGTGCAGAAGTAGTTCAATTTAATTAATCCCACACATAATATGCGCTCATGTCTGTATCATTAAAACAAATAAATCACTCTGCACAGTCATCAGAAATTATCTATTTCAATAATACTGGAAAGTTACTCAAATTATTTTAAGCATGCTTTTGAATATGAATAGTCCATTACCTCTATGTTAAAGCTTTTTTTTTTGCCCTTGAGGTCAGTAGCAGTCTGACCCAGTGCAGAGGAAATGGTGTTCTGGAGGCGGGCCTGTTGTATCACTGTAGAGCATGAGGTTTAGACTGCCTACACAGAGGAGCTATGTTGTAATTTAAAACCTGCTGAAGGCTGCGACTGCCCCAAGCTTTTCACTTACACACACTTACACACACACATACACACTGAGCAGCAGGCTTTGTTCTAAAATCCGGCACAAGTCTGTGCTCACTACAGCACACAGCACAGAGAAACATACACTTTGGAATATTTAATTGGATGAAACATCGACTGTGCTTCCCTGTCACCAGGTAGTCTTTCCCTGTGTGTGTGTGTGTGTGTGTGTGTGTGTGTGTATCTGTGTGGGAGGGTGTCTTTTTTCTGGAGGGAAACTCCATTGCCAGATGATGAGGCTTACAGTACATTCTCCATTCAGAGCTACGTGTGTCGCTAGAAGGCTGTTCTTGACCATAGTTCTTGCATGGATACAACTTTCACTGTAGCTTTAGAATAAAGTTGCATCCACTGGAAGGCTTCATGTGCAAAGTTTATTTAATCAGCAAAAGAATGCTTGGGAAAATTTATTTGCTGACTTGTCAAGGCACTGATTCTGACAAGTAATTTGGAATAGGCTTTGGAAACAAACATCAGGTAATCACTGTGAAATGTATTTTAAAAATGTACAATTGGAATAAGAAGCATGTACAGAACAAAATGGTTTAATTAATTTAGATTTTTCTTGTTCAACTCTTCAGCTGGATGCCTGATAATTAAAAATTTGCTTGTTTGACCTTGCTTTCCTCTTCCTTCCTCAAATGGTTTTAATTAGGCTCTTCATGCTCTCTCTCTCTCTCTCTCTCTCTCTCACTCTCTCACTCTCTCGCTCTCTCTCTCTTACACACTCACATACTCATACTCTGCCCCTTTGCCTTGTTCTGCTCTTCCCACTCTGTCAGTACTATGCTGATTGATGTCTTTGGTCACAGTTATGTAATTGGGGGTGGTGGAGTGTGTGGGAGAACACTGTCTACTCCAGACTAAAAGATCAGTCAGTTTGCACTTTAGATGGCAGGAAAGGATTTAAAAAGTGCATTGCTGCAAACACTAACTGTTATGCGTTATTTTATGCAGATGCTTTCAAGACCAGTTTTTCTTGCCCCATTATTACTGTAAATGGAAGTGGCCTATAACCACACAGGTTAACAATGTTGTGTTGCCTGAGTCTTGTGCCACCTTATTGTGAGTTCGGTCAAGTATGTGTAATACTGGTTGCTCATGAATATTCAATCATTTGTCATCGCTGACAGTACTCTGAGCTGTACAGAGTGTGTATATTTGGCAGTGACCTTACTAAATGGCCCTGTAAGATATTATGTGATGTATTTTTGATGGTGTAAGTTACTGGGAGAGTGTATTGTGCCCAATGTTCTAAGGATAATAGACAACAGCCGTGGAGTTTACATCTCAAGTTGAAATTTAAACACTGAAAACCACAATGGAAAATAACTAAGAGGGGTGCTATCTATCAAAAAAGCAAGCCTTGCCAAGAGCCTTTTAATGCTCCTTAAAAGCATAGATATTGCTAACGTGCAGGAAATACATGAAGTGATTAGTAAGTAGATATTTTAAGGTTGGTGAATAGTAAGGAAATTCAAACAGGAAAACAAAGAGTTACATGTGTAGTAAGAAGTTAATAGTGAAATTGGGTTCAATGGTATTGTGACAGACAGGACTAAGCACTAGTCAGAAAGTTCTGTAGAATCGCAGGATAGGCTGAATTTTTCAAGAGCAGAATTGCTTAAAATGCTGAGTTTGGACTTTCTTTACACAATGTCACCTCAATTGTGGAGCAGTATTAAGTCTGGCGCCACTTTCTGACAGTTCGATAAAACCACAGTATTTAATAGAAAATTTATGCTTTGTCTACGCCCAAAAAACCAATGCAATGCCATCTGAGGAAGAGCAGTTTATCTTTAGGGTGTTATTAAATTCTCTAGCCTGTCATTATCTGTCTCTGCTGAAGTCATTTGCTTCTCAGTTGTGTGAGAAAGGAGGTTATGGATGTGTTTTAGATGTTATATATGACTGAATTTCTTGTTCTTATAGTCCATATGTGTAATAACGTTCACACGGGTTGAATTTCTCTTGACACTTCATGCAGTAAATGAGTGCTGAATGAATCTTCTATACTTCCTAGAGTTGTCCAGGCATGTTTTACAACATGTTTTACCTGGTTAACTGAAATAGTTTCATATGAAAATATGAAAAAAGACACACGGTTTTATGTTTTAATTTCAAGTAAAATGCTGCCTGTAAATTCAGTCTGTATTTTCTATCCTCCAATTGTTCTTTTTGTTTTGTTTTTCATAAAGACAAGTGCTTGTATTTAAAGACAGTTGTCCAGACCATTGCATATTCTCAATACACAGAAACTTTACTAAGGCATGTATCTATCTGATTTTTAATTACATGCACCCTTTCCTGCATTAATAATAACATGACTTTTAGAATTTTAAATATGGCTTTAAATGAAGTCATACAAGACAGCCTGTCAGACAAATGCTCTACTCTTCTTTTCCTTCAGCTTCAAACAATGTCTCCATGTGTCTGGTGGTGTTCCAATATTACAGTTAATTTTCCAGTGTTACAGTCTGGCACTTTGGATCTCCGGCACACATATCACACACAGCAAAATGTATTTGTTCAGTACCACAGTGGAGGCTAAATCATTTAATAAAAGCAATGAATCATGTAAAGAAACTAAATCTAATTACCGATTTAATGAATTTCATTAAAAGCTTGGACAATAAAAGGGCGAGATTGTAATCCCTGGCCCAATCCAGTCTCCAGATGCATATTTATGTCCACTTTTCTCTTGTCTGTATAGCCTAAGCACTCCGATGTGCTTGATTAAGTTTGTTCTTCAGATTTTTAGCTTTAGTCTCATTTTATTACCTGCTGTAATAGTTATTTCTCCTGATTATATCATACTAGGTGATAACAAAATGTTTCGAGACATGTTTTGTAACACAAGTGTTTTAACACACCAACAGAAGACACTGTCACAGGAAGCACTGACCTTCATAAGTCAGGGTGCCAAAAGACATGAACTGTGTAGATCAGGAACTGTGCAACTGGTGCAATTCTGACCATGTAACCATGTCTGATATTTCATCATGGACATCAAGAACAAAGAGCGAAAGTGACATTTAGTGTGACACTTGGCAAATCTGTCTCAGACATTTGACATGATTCGGAAAGTTTACAGCAATGCTGCACTGAGGCGTTCGAGGTGTTCTGAGTGTCACACACTTGAACAGCGGAAGAACACCCGTCTAAGATGATAAGATGTCAGGATGACCTTCCTCAAGCTCAACCCCCAAAAATGTAAAAACCATTTGGCAACTTGTGCATGATGATCGTTGGAGGACAATTCACAACATTGCTGCCACTGTCGGTAGTCCTCAAGTGGGATTTGAACATGCACCAAGTTGCTGCCAAGTTTGTCCCCAGGCTGCTGACCCAGGAGCAGAAGGCAAGTCTCAGTACGCATGCATCACTCGTATGCTCAACATCCATGCGTTGGTGTTTACTGTAGTACTGTTTACTATGACATTGTGACCACATGTGTGTGTGTCTGTGCACGTAAAGCATTTTTTATTTTGTGTCCAAGTGTAGTGACTGTTCTTTGGTAACTGTACTGCAACAACGACCCTTAAAAAAGAAAATAAAAGACTGTAGCAGTGCGGTAGAGCAGTGTTTAGAGGAGTGATTTTGTTAGTGTATGTGTATGTATGTGTGTGTGTGTGTGTGTGTGTGTGTGTGTGTGTGTGTGTGTGTGTGTGTGTGTGAAAGTCGTCCTACACAGTAGACTCCCTTCTCCTGCTTCTTCCTTTGTCTAACACCAGTTCTTTTCAAGAATCATCTGAGGTCCCTATCATCCGGAGATCGCTGGTTCGAACCCCGGGTGATGCTGTTTTTCTCTCACAGCCAGATGTCTAGAGAGAGCTGATTACTGGCCGAGCTCTCTCAGGGGGGAGGGATGAGAGGTACTTGCGTTTCCACATTAATCACGGCTCTACAGCCAATTAGGGGCGTCTGTGAGCTCGTGCACGCGGAAGGAGCAGCTAGCGCTTTCCTCTGAGTGTGTTACTCCGCCCCTAAAGGTGCGTGAGCAAGCAGTTTGAAAAGATGCGGCCGGCTGACGTCACGTGGTTCGGAGGAAACACGGGATAGTCTTCGCCCTCCCGACCGAGTGGTAGTAGTAGCCTTAATGTGGGAGCCCCCTAGTGATGGGGAGGAATTGGCCATGACTAAATTAGGGGAGAAAATTGGAAAAAACCCAAAAATTATAATAATAAAAAAAAGAATCATTTGAGGTCGCTTTGATATATTAGTGTTTTGATATACAAGCACAGTTCCGGAACAAATTATGCTCGCAATCCAAGGTTCAACTGTACGCCAGAGCTATAATAATACATTGTACACTTCCATGTCAAAATCTTCCTTTAACTTACTGCAGATTAGCAATGGTCTGTGCTGGCTGGAGGCAAGGCTCAGGCATTCCAAACTTTTGCAACATTTGCCACTTGTACTTTGGCTAAGAGTCTCATCAATGTACTTAAAGTCTTCTGTAAATGTGAATCGGTTTTATGCCTTCATTCTTTTGCTCATGAGATGACAAATCCTGATTTGACTTGAATACCCCTCATATTAACATTAAATTGTAAAAAGCAATTAAATGTTACATAAAGTTGTTCATGGTCCTGAACCATGTAAGGTACTGTACATGTAGGTTTCTTTAGGATAAGCTTTCCTTTAGGAGACACATTTGCAAAGAAATTATCATATTAGATTTAGTGTCATATAGACGCCAGTCAGTCTAGTATGTGTTTATACCCAAAAATGGAATGATGGAATGTTGAGACTTGTAGTAAATTATTCCTGTCATGTACAGTAACAGGCAAAGGTTTGGACACAAGTTTAGACTTATTTTCTACATTCTTGAACAAGACCAATTTTTTTTTTCAAAACTGTGAAATACTATATAAGGCATTAGGTAATTAAGTAACAGCAATTAAAGTCAGTTATTATTTTAAGACATGAAGGTCAGCAGTTCTGGAATAGTTCTTCTAATAACTGTATTGTCAAGTGCATCTGCACAACCCATCATGCACCATGATAAATCTAGCTCTCAAGAAGACCATCCCAGGAAAGCAAGACCAAAACTTAACTCTGCTGCAGAGAAGTTCATTTAGAGTTAACAGTCTCAAAAATCACTAATTTACAATCAGCACCTTAGAGCCGTTATGAAGGCTTTACAGAGCATAAATAGCAGAAACATCACAATGTCAACTGTTCAAAGATTATTGCATATTTTGGCCGCCTTTAGCATTGATTTACAGAGTGGAAAAAAATAAAGATCAGGAAAGACCATGGAATTAGAAAGTGTGTCCAAACTTTTGAGTGGTAATTTATACAAATTCTAAATACTTATCATCTAATTCTTGGTAGGGATTTTACCTTACCCCTTAAAGGAGTAACCATATTACTCTCATGTCCATCAAGTTTATTCTAGATGGTCTTTCATAGCCATAGCCCTGAAAAACTTCCTAGTACATCCCTATAAATTTTTTATAGCATTGTACTGAGAAGACTACCTAACTTCAGATGTATTAACTCTACATTTTATAATGCTATAAAATTACCCAGACATTTTCTTTTATTACTTTCAAAGGAAACTAATATAAAATTAATATTACCTTTTTAAATAATCAGTGGCAAACCTTCGGCAATGTAGTGCATTTTTAGATTTTAGACATACTATCTATAATGCCAGACTTTTTAAACATGCTTCTTTGTGTATAATGCTTTATCATACTTATTGCATGGTTTCCATTTCTGTCCATTTTTTTAAAGCTGAGCTTTTGCACTTCCATCGCAGAGTAAGTTCAGCATTAAACCATTAACATATTCTTGCTTCTGGCCCAGTACGTAGATGCACTTAGCTCTATCGGGTCAGGTAATCATAGATTGTTGAGCTGGCCTTTTAAATATTTTTCTATTTTTGTTTAAAGGACAACAAAAGTATCTGCAGCAGCAATTCCTTTGAGAGCCAAAGAGAGCAGGGAATAGATAATATGCACACAAATTGCAATGATGCATTAAAGAGAAAAAAAATATTTTAAGAGAGAAAAAATATATATTTTTCCAGCCTACTGTATGCTTGTGCTGTTGTCCACAGATTTAACTTCATGCTGTCTAACATATTTTAGTCTAATAAAATTACAGTTTCTCTGACTGCATATCCTTATCCTTTGACGGCCTTTCCTTTTATAACAGAGTAATAGTTTATGTGTAATTATAAAACTAAAAATAATTACAGTTTTATATAATGTAATACAACTGTAATGATTATACAGGTATCTACCAAAGTTATACTCAAGCTCGGATAGAATGGGAGCGTTGCATCGGGAAGCGTATCCAGCATAAAACCTATGCCAAGTTGTATATGAATGAACATGAATCAAATTCTGAGTTAAGGATCATCATCAATTTATTAATATTTCAGTTGAGTAAGATGTTTTAATGTTGTATTTGTATAAGAGGCATTATCAAGTTACCTGAATGAGAAGTGGTTAGATAGATGTGGACTATTTAAAAAAAAAAAAAAAAAAAAAACTTTGATCATTCCATTATTTTTAAGGATATTACATAATTTCACCACTGGATTTTTTCCCCCCTACCTCATACAGTATTAGTGCTCTCCCATACTAACCGACAGCTAACAACCAGGAAGAACAAAGGTGATCAGACGCTTTAAGGACTACTGACACCAGGTGACCACAACTTTTCACCCCAGCATCTCTATGTCTATATCTATCATGAGTCTATGTTGACTTGCCTGAAGGGCATAGTATCATAATGTTTTCATTCGTCCCCAATTAAGGCAGCGCATGGTGGAAAATGTAACTGTAAATTAGACTTTATTCCCACCAAATCCACACCTGATAGTCAGATGTAGTAATTCTTTAAAGACAACCGCTCTGTATAAGTTACTCAAAAGGAAACACATCATCAGATGTGTGATAACTCTTTAAACGGAGACCTAATAAAACGAGGTTTTGCACACAAAGTGAAACAGCTCACCACAGCAGCATGACTGCTATGAGCCACTCAAAGAAATGCAAATAAAACACATTACCTACACTGTCAAGCTCAAAACAATGACACAGCAGTCTAAATATGTATTACAAAAAGTTTTATCTGATTGTTGTTTGGTGTCAGTGCCTGGGAGTCTCTGCACTCTCTTATATTTCAGATAAGAACTTAGTGAGAGACTCTACAGAGCAGATGCTAACAGCTAGTCTGGCAACGCCACTTTCCAGTGCTTTGACAAGTTGTAAACAGTTTGTTTATATGTTTATAGACTTTTAAAACTAAGTGTAATGGGTTTTCATTACTGTTATGCTGGCAAGTCAGGATTTGCCACCTGTTTAAGATAAATAATGTATTTCTGAGTTATTATCAGCATTTGCTAGTGAAGTAAATCACAATCAGCGTAGTACACAACAATATCTACAGTCAATAGAATATAAACAACAGCTTTCAAACTTAGAGCAACACTGGATAGAGCATCATTTTGTGAATAGTATCATAGGTAAAGGTTAAAATGAAAGAAACGGTTCCTTTATTTATATATTCCATGTAAGTACATAATTGATTAAGTATCACTTATGATTATCACTAAGTGATAAATGCATGATCCTTTTTGAGACAATTACAGCTGTAATTATTAACAGATTTTATGTAAAAATGTAACTGATTTATTTTGTGTGTCCTTGTAAGTCTCAGGAAGTGGTAAAGCTGGGGTATAGGGTATTTTAACTATTTAATTAATAAATGTTTCATGCGTTTAATTTTAAGAGTAAATAGCCATGTACAGTAAGCATAAAAAGAATATTTACATAATCTCATACCCACAATTCGGCTGTTTCATCAGTTGTTTTCAAATCATAACATTTCATGTCCTACATTACGTAATGCTTTCAATGTAATCAATTCCGATTATGCAGAACTACTAATGGAAAATAATCCAGCTCTTCTTAATAACTTTAACTCTGTAATGAAAGAAAAAACACTAGACTTAATGCAGTTTTTGTGCAAGAGACAAAAAGCTGGTATCATGTTTGTATTTTCTTCTTAGCATTGTGTGAAATTTGTTTTTAATCAGGGACTGCAACTGCACCAGTTACCTTGGACAGCAGTGAGGCTTCCAGAAGAACAGAGCTGACCCAGGCATAAGTCTCACCATGCAACTCCTTCCTGCTTTGCTGCTGCTGCTCCTGGTGGTAATTCGGGCTGAGACACGGAGAGAAAAGAGACTAGGACAAGAAAAATCTCAAGGCAGAAACAGGTTGAACTCTGTTCAGCACTTTGCAGGCAGCTGCAAAGAGTACATACAGAATGGTGATAAGTTTCTTGACTGCCAAGACCAGCATTTGACTGCTGTCCTGCTTGGTTGGCCAGAAGATATTGACCACCTTCTGCTGGCACAGAACAAGATAACAGTGCTTCGAGATAACACCTTTAGTCATTTTCGAAACCTAGTGAGCTTGGATTTGCAGCTGAATGAGATTTCACTAATTGAGGAAGGTGCTTTCAGTGGCCTAAGCAAGCTCACCACCTTACTGCTACAGCACAACCGCCTTCAAGTGGTTTCTGAAGCCATGTTCATACCCATGCCTCGACTAAAATACCTGCGACTTCATGACAATCCATGGACATGCAACTGTGAGTTGGACAGTCTTGTCCGCTTCCTACAGGTGCCAAGCAACCGTTACATGGGTAACTATGCAAAATGTGCAGAGCCTACAAGGCTGTGGAGGCAGCAGTTAAAGACTTTGGACCCTAAGTTGTTGTGCTCACCACAGATACAGGCACAAGTTCATCGACTGCATTCTGATACAACATTGTTGTGCCAGACTCAAGATTTCCCCAGACCACTGCTTGACTGCAGGAGCAGAGGTGAGATCACCACAATATTTTTAAAAGGTGTTCATGTGTACGCATACAGTTCTTTTTAAAAGTTGTTTTCAGCATTCTACAAGTCCTAATTCTGTTTATTTGATTAAATGAAATATCCAATTTTTAAATTCAACTAACATCAGCATGCTATAAATGTCCCAAACCACACGTTAGTAATTTGACATATTGTTTATGATGATAGTATGCAATTAGAGACACAATATTCAGAAATAACTGAACTCTAAACACTATAATTTTCCAGGCCATGCAAACTGAGAGGAGAAAATATATTTTAGAATGTTTTATTTTCTTTTTCTCATTTGTGCTGGTATAAAGCTTTCATAAATCTTTGCTTTTTGCATTATTATAAAGATAGAGTTTGTGTTTTGTAATGTTAAAAAAAAAAATTAAGACTTTTTTGTCTTATTTGGATGAAATACAATGATCTATTTTATTGTGATGAGTATGCTCCTAGGCCACCTGAAACTGATGCAACAAATTCTGTCAAGAAATACATTTCAGTAGTTCCCCGGTGCTGCCTTGGAGCAAGCTCCTGGTTAGACATCCTGTATTATGGCTGATCCTGAGTTTTGACCTCAGTTTCTTGGATCAGTCTTGAATATGTAAACAAAGAATTTCATTAGAATTTATCGTACATGTGACAAATCTAAGTATATTTTTTTCTTTTCTTTCTAAGTCTGTGCTGGGTAAAAAGAAAAACATTTCATATTAAGAGTTGTGTAGTACTATTCAACCCTCTAGGTTTTAGCCTCTTAGCAGCACCGGCCAACCCAGATCCATTTTTTATATTATCATTATGGTCCTTGCATTAGGAATAAGAAATGTGATTGGTCTTTGCAAGATATACATGGGCTTTTTGGAAGACATTTCTTTTGGAGTCTTTGGAGTCTTGAGGTCTTCCTGAATAGTCACTTTCTATTCACACTTATGGTTTCGTGTGAGATTTGACTACAAATTAGGGTCTAAATCTTTTAGCTTCACATGTCAAGAGAAATAATGCATTCATAATATGGCCAATGCCGAGGGCACCAGGCTTCTCCCTACCAACATGTAAATATGTAGCAGTTGGTAGCACCGGAGAGGTGCATTTGGCCACCTAATGGTCATGCATTCTTTCTCAATGGGCACTTGCAGGCAGTTTTCTACTGATGTACAACACTGGCATCTACTTCCCTTCCAGCACCTGGAACAAAATATTTCCCAGCACACTGTCTGATGCATCTACATGCAAACAAAACTGAGAGAAAAGTCAAGTGAATGCAACAACAGGCCCCCACGTAAAACCACTTGCTCCACTAGAATGGATCTGGTGCCCCCTTTTTAGTGAGATCAGTCAGTCAATTCAATTCAATTCAATTTATTTGTATAGCGCTTTTAGCAATTTTCATTGCCGCAAAGCAGTTTTAAACAGTTAAAAGAATTATTTAAGTTTGTATGAAATGTGAATTTGTATGATTAAAAATGGTCAGTTTGTCCCTGGTGGACAAGCCGAGAGCGACAGTGGCAAGGAAAAACTCCCTGAGATGGTAATAGGAAGAAACCTTGAGAGGAACCAGACTCAACAGGGAACCCATCCTCATTTGGGTGAATCAGAAAGCAGTAAATGATCTGCATTTATACAGTGTGTTAGGTGGGAGGCAGTTTAGCTATAATAGCTGATGTTAATTGATGTTAATATGGAGTCCAGGTAGTTATTGAAGACCCAGGTAGACTAGTAAGAAGTTCCAGTCCTGAACTATCGAACTGTCAAGTCCCCAGAGAAACAGTTGCCAACACCAGTCAAGGCCAGAACCATTTTCAGATGGTTCATTTTCAGTCAGATGGTGATGGGCAAAAAATTTCCGATGAACCTCCTATGATGGCCAGCCAGGCATAGGAACTGCCTCACTCCTTGTTTAGTTTTAGGTCTCAGGCAGGCTACAATCACTGCAGTCTTGTCAATTTAGGGATACTGCTCCTCGTGACATAAATGGAAACTCAGATACCATACTTACCCCTACCTAACTGTGCACTTCTTCAAGTCCCACCCACATCAGCAATCTCAAGCCCTGAGATGTGGCATTGTCGCTATCATAAATGATTGCATCAATTGAACAAGCATCAGTGTATGCAGCATGTGGATGGAGGACATTCGCAGCATTCTGTCTGTTAGACAGTGAAACAACCCAACAGGAAGGTGTCATGAATCAGTGTCATAATCGGCCAATATCTATTAGTCAAATGGAAAAAATCCCTGAAAATTTTTCTTGCATGTGGCATCCTGAGTTTTCTGTGATGGTAATAGGTGGTCTCCAAAGGACCCCAAGGTCAATCAAAGAGATGGTAAATCTGTAATAACTTCATCCGGCCTCATGGTCAACCTGTCCGACAAGAGTCTCAAAGAGTCTTATTTTAGAGTACTAAAAGAGCACTGTGTCTTTCATAGCCTAGCACCCTTTTATTCAACCAGAATTGACCATATTTAGACTGAAGCAAATTCTTTTAAGTCAGCTAAATTTTTCTTATATAAAAAATGATTCAAACTTTGTTTTTGTTTAAAGAAGATCCCTCCTAACAATTTCCATAATGAAATTTAATATGCCACATGGCCTGCACCTGTATAACAATTCAAACAGGCAAAACCCAGTAGAGGCTTGCAGGACCTTTCATTCTGCAAATAATCAAGAATGAATTATTCCAATTTCAAGTGTCATCATCAACTTAGAAATCGTTATGTAGCATTTTATTAAACTTTTTGATTAGACCATCCATTTGCAGGTGGTAACTGCTGACAAATAAATTTAATGGGTAATAATACAATCATTGCACAATCATAAAATTTCTGTAGTTTGCATGATATGAAGCTGTATCAAGGATATTTATTTGGAGATACTTTCCAGAATCGTATTAGAATTAAAACAAGTGATGTCTGTGTGAGGTTGTGTGGTCTAATGGCCAGATGACATCCATTTCAATGGTTTGAAATGGACCTTCATTAGTGGTAATGGTGGAATCGTTACAGATTTACCAGTTGTGACACACTGCACATCATTTACGAACATCCCTGTGGATTCCTGGACAAAAGAATTTGGCCATGAGTAGAGGAGTGCCCCCTTATCCTTGTGGAACCAGCACAGCCTTTCCAGCTAATGTCCAATGTAGGATCCAGCCATGAGAATTTCCCTGATTTTTGAGAATCCAAGGGAATTAGTTCCCAGGATCATGTGGCTTTGGTGGATGCCAGAAAGAGCCAAGAGGTTTGGCTAAGTGTGAGGATTCCATGATGATGTAACTTCTTCACTGTCCTGGTTTTCATCACCAGTGTAACAAAAGGAGTTACATGAGGAAGGATGGAGACCTGATTGATGCTATTTGTTATTTTTTAAAGTGCTTGTTGTAAATATTTAACATGCTTTTCAGCCACTATGCACATGCCTACACACCCACAAGGTACTGGAAGTGAACTCTCCCCTCTATGCTTCTCTCCAGGCTTCTTTCTGCCAACACAAAAACACAAATAAATAAATTTGATAACAAGCCACAGGTGAAGAGCATCACATATTACATGCTGGAATCACCTGCCCCTCCCCATTTATCTATTTATCTACAGTCATGTATAAAAGTTAGTGCCCCCTCTTTTAATTCTATTTGTTTTTGCGTACAAACACAATAAAAATCATCTGTTCATAGCAGATGTTAATATTAGGCAAATTTAAACTGTGACGAAGAACAACCTACAACTTTTTTCACCATGGCATTTTTAATTATTACAAAAAAATAAGAAAAAACAAACAAAAATTATGTGGGCAATACTAAGTACCCTCTATGATTTAATAGCTTGTGGATCCACATTTACCAGCAAAAACTTTAAGTAATCATTACTTTTAATCATTACTTTCAGCCTTTAGATCCTCTCAGGTTCGGAATTTAGGTTTCCTATTAGATGATTCACTAAAACTTGAGAAATAAATCTCTACCGTGATTGGATCTAGCTTTTATCAGCTCCGTACGCTCGCAAAGATCAGACCTTTTCTCACTGATAAGACTCTAGAGATGGCCATTCATGCTCTCATTACAACCCGCCTTGACTATTGTAACTCTCTTTATTACGGTATCTCTAAATCTCAAATCGCCCGTCTTCAACTGGTCCAGAACGCCGCTGCTAAATTTCTCTTGAAAAAGAAAAAAAGGGATCATGTGACTCCGCTTTTGAAAGCCCTTCATTGGCTGCCTGTTCAATTCCAAATTCATTTTAAAATTTTACATTTGTTTTTAAACCGTTACACCAGCAAGCACCCATTTACTTATCTGAATTGCTGCACCACCATACCACCCTGAGAAGTTTGAGATCCTGTGACCAAAACCTCCTCTTAATCCCACATTCCAGACTTAAGCGTAGAGGTGACCGTGCTTTTTCGGTTATTGGGCCTTGTCTTTGGAATGACTTGCCAGTTGATATCCGAATGGCTCCTAGTTTACCTATTTTTAAATCCCTTTTAAAAGCCTATTTGTTTTCCCTGGCCTACTAGGCGCTACTGTGCCTACTAGTTTTATTAGTTTTGTGTGTATCGTGTACTTTTAGCCTTTTTATGATGTGGATGTACAGCACTTTGGTCAGTCTCGCGGCTCTTTTAAATGTGCTATATAAATAACCTAAACCTAAACCTTTATGACTTTATCAGTCTTCCAAATAATTTTGGTACATTCTTCAACACTACTTCAGTTAATTGAGATTTTTTGGTCATACACCTATGCATAGGTCTGTAAAGCCTCGCTACAGCATTTTAATCGGGTTAAGGTCAGGACTATAACAATACCTCGATTCTTTTATTTTTTTGGCCCTTCTGCTTCACATTTTTGTCCTACTCCATGACTAAATTTTGACCAAGTTTTAGCTGTTGGAAAGATGATCCTAGATATGCCTCTAGAATTCTCTGGTATTCTCAATGACTGCATGGTTCCCAAGTACTGTGGCCGCGAAAACAAGCCCAAATAATCAGCCCACCATCGCCATGTTTGACATTTTTTCTTTTTATCTTCATTTTTGTTAAATAAACATTGGCATTGTGAAAAAAGGTATGTTTATGTTTATGTTCATCTGTAACACTGAGACCCGCTATGATCAAATGTGTTTAATCATGTCAACCCATAGAATTAAAAGAGGAGGCACTAACTTTTCCACATGACTGTATCTATACTGTATATCTATCCTTATGTGTTCCACAGTCACAAATTCCTTTTATGAATATTAGATTGCTGGTTTTCAATATGTTTAAGTGTCACGGTAAAGGAAGTACTGTCATTAAGAACAAGGGTTTGAATAAAAAGATGAATTTCAAAGCCAAAGAAAAGTTTTAGCCAGGTTTTTTCTTTTTTCTTGATCAAAGTGACTACACTATAACTACTTCACTTATGTGTTTAAAACATCCTTTTAAAAATAACTTCTTTTTTTTTGCAGTATTTCAATACTGCCTGACTTTAAATCCATAATAGCACTACAGTAATTGCCCTTCCTCTGTATAAAGGTAATTTTAGTACATGGTGTGGACCTAAATGCAGAACCTCTGCCTCTGACTGACACAAGCTGTACTTATTATGCTGAAATCTGACCATAAACAGCAAGAGACCACAGTTAATGTCAGTGCTTGATAGGTTAAATTTTTTGGCAGCATAAGCTTGTCCTTATGGAGTAAGTGTAGTTACATGAATAACAGATGCATCTGGACTTTCTCTGCTCCCCACAAAAAAGCTGAGTCAACACTACAGCAGAGGGGAAAATGCTCTTCATGATCTCATGATGTCTTCAGATTAAATACATTACTGACTTGGGATTTCATTTCTTAGCAAACAAAAAAACATAAAACAGTTAAATAAAAGTCCAACCGTGATAGAGTCCTTCACATCTATGTTGACCAAATTATGAAAAAGGAAGTATCTAATCTCTTACAAAACCACTGTTATATTTCCTATAATAACAGCATAAAAAAAACACTTTGAAACACTATGCTAGAACGCAGTGCTAGAACTCTATAAAGATGATTTGATTACCACTAAGTACCAAGTCTGAAAAACATTGAGCTTTCCTTAAGCTATAAAGCAGGAGATCTGGTGAATTAAAGATTCTTCTGCCTACAGTACATGCTCAGGTCTTGATGACATTTCCTTAGATTGCTACATGATTGATGTTTCACATGTTTTACATTTTTACAAAGACGTGCTGCATACACGTGTACCAGGTTAACAAGCTAAGGAAGGTTTGTTAGACATGATGACATTTACAGACTGTGTTTGAAAACACACAAAGCTAAACTACTCATAAAATAAACAAAGGAACTTTTCCATGACCATGAATTCCATTATTTGTAAAGTAATTACAAGTCCAGCCCCTTATTCCATACACACCAGGCAGCACAGAAAATCACTTTTAGCTCTAGTACCAGTAAAGTATTATTATAATATGAAAGCTTTTAGGGACCACCAATGTTGACTGAACTGTAGCAGAGCCTTGAACAATTACTGTGGAAGATTTTCCATCTATGGTTAGCCTGTTGGAAAGCATTTTGCTCCAGGCTATCCAGTCTGATCCTGAGCGTAGAATGCTTTTGTGTATTTTATAAGAACATGACAGTAAGCATAGTGGCAATTGTAACGTGTCCATGTAATAGACACTGATTCAGCTGATCCCAGGATAAATCAGGAGGAATAAACAATAGAAATATGTACTAATTTTAGCATACGTACAAGAATTTAAAGTAAACCGAAATTCTTAGTAGACTTTTAAAAAGAAAAAGAAAGAGTATTTTCTTTTAAAATACTCACTGGCCAATTTATTAAGAATATATGTACACCTACTTGTTCATGCAATTATCTTATGCAATACATAAAACAGATTTTCAGATGGTTTAGGACGTACACTATTTATATGATTTTTTTAATTAGAAGAATTAATTTGTTTATTTGTTTGTTATTATTATTATTATTATTATTATTATTATTATTATTATTATTATAGTTAGCACTCCTAGTTTCTTCATCCTTTCATGGTGCACCTCCATCCTGGACCATTAACTCAGTTAATGTTTTTTTGTTTGTTTATTTGTTTGTTTCTTTATGTGTCAAAGGCTAAATTCAACAGACTACCTCGATAAATAAGCAGTAAAATAACTGTAAAAAAACAAGTCTTAGAGCTTCAAGACATGAAGTTAAGTCATTCGTCTGAGCTTCAGTTTTGAAGTAAATTCAGGTTTGAACTGTCCTTTGTTAAGAAAAAGTGATCTGATTTGAAATGTCTAGCACAAACAATTTTTTGGGCATAATCCACCTTAAATAAACTGCATCCTTCTTTACTTCCTCAGAGAGTTTGTGTTCTTTTGTATAGCCATCACCTGGGCATTGACTATGCTCTTAGTTGTGACATTGTATGTACTTTTATTATCATATACATTTTTTAAATATACTACAATGCCTTGCCAATAACAATTAATAATATTTAACTTAATTACTCACATTAAGATGAGAACTGCCTAACACATTATTAACACCTTTAAGGACTGTGCTGAACCTTCATTTGGAAGAAATCTGAAAAAAAATGATAATTTGAACCAAATATGCCTGGCAAAAAAACTGACAGTTAGAAGCGACAGCTATGTTTAATAGTGATAGTAAACATTTCCACATGCACAAGGTAATGAGAACTCAGAGGATTGGACCTGAAACAGCTACCGTATGTGGCCAGAAGAAAATCACTTGTTAGTGAGACTAATCTGAAAAAATTGACAAAATTATACAGGAGTATATGAAACATGGTTGGCGATACATTTAGCAAAATACTCCTATCCCTGCTTTCCACTGCATACAGTTCAACCAGCCTGTACTTACACCTGGTTTCGCTGCTGTACTTTCTGTTTGGTACATTTATTTATGCTATTGTTAACAAAGTACACTTTCTCTTTTCCAGGGCTGAAGGCTGTGCCACCTGATATCCCAGAAAACACTGCAAAAATAGACCTTGCTTTTAATAACATAACACAGCTGAGGCCCAAACAGTTTGTAACCATCAAAGACTTAAAACTGTTAAACCTCAGTAGCAACAGTTTGGAGCACATCGACACAGGTAATGTAGTGTGATAATTCATAGACTTTGCAAGTGTGCCACTTTATTGGGTTGATCATTTTCATAGAGTGCAGAGTCAGGTTCTGTTGATTTAAATCCTCATGGCTATTTAATACAAATTCAAGATTCAAGTATCAAGATTCAAGAAACTTTAAATAAACCCAGGGGAAAATAATAATTTCAATAATTTAATATATAGCTGTTAACTATTTTAAAAAAGAACGGGGGAAAAAACATATTAAAACAGATACAAAAATGAAAAATCTTTAAAAAATAAATAAAAA
Organism: Clarias gariepinus; assembly: GCF_024256425.1. Taxonomy (NCBI): domain Eukaryota; kingdom Metazoa; phylum Chordata; class Actinopteri; order Siluriformes; family Clariidae; genus Clarias; species Clarias gariepinus. The sequence goes on along the minus strand of NC_071101.1, from coordinate 35,391,963 downwards.
GGAATTGAGTTATACAGTGAAGTCAACATTAATGATGGTATAACATAAATATTGTGCATGATGCTAGTCAAGATTTAAGCGTGATAAATAATATGAATAGTACATTTGCAGTCTACTAACAATGATAAAATGTGGTGATGACACAATTTTTATTGCACATTAATATTGATAAAATTAAAGACAATGCTTTAGATCCCCCCTCTCTGACACTTGAACACTCTGCCACATTCATCACTGGCAACACAGAAAATATGAAGCAGTCAAGGGAAAAAGACAACTTGAGAAGGATAGACACAGGGAGAAAAAAAGTAGAAGCAAAAAAGGACGAGAGATAAAGAAAGAGAGAGAGCAATGAAATCTCCCCCTTTTCTGTCACTGAAATGGGAGCTAACAGAAGACACCTGTTTTCTGGGGGATCCCATTTCCAGAGGTACACCGACAGCACATCCCATTCGTCCCTCCTCAAATAAGACTTTTTTGTAAAAAATAATTAAGATTAATTATCGCAATGAACTCTATTCAATATATATTATTGATTGAGTATTGATCTCTATTGATCTAAGATCTTTATCAATTGCATTTTATATTCAACTTACCAAATATTTTAGATGTATTGCTTAGTCATCAATGTGATTAATAGGTTTCAGCTGGGAACAATTATTTCACTCAAAACTGCAGCTTTTCATTTCTTAAATAACCATGTTGGAAGATATATCCTATGGTCATGGAAAATTATTGGTCTGCGTCAGGATCAACTTCACAGAAAACTAAATCACCATAATTGGAGAATCTTCAAATACTTAGTGTTTTGTAAAAACTTAAGAGTAGAATTTGCAACTATGTTTAATAGTGAAAGAGTATTACCACATGCACAATGTGACTAGAACCACAGGATTGGGACTAAACAGCTGTGTGGCCATAAGAAAACCACTTGTTAGTAAGGTTAAACAGATAAAAAGGTTCCAATTTGCAAGGAACATAAAGATTGAACTTTGGAGCAATGGAAAAAACGTCAAGTGGACTGGTTTGCCTAGATTTATTCTTTTCCAGACCAAAGGGCACATCAGGGTAAGAAGGTAAGTACAGTATTTGAAAAGATGCACCCATTATTCATAATGGCCAATGTACAAGCCTCTGGAGGCAGTGGTATGATCTGGGGTTGCTTCTTTTGGTCAGGTCTAAGCTCAACAACATTACTGTATGTAGCAATAAAAAAGCCAGATGACGACCTGAATCTCCTGAATGACATTATTCATATATTAGCCAACTATAAGCTGCGTCACACCAGGTGCCAGCAGAGTATCCTCTCCAGCCAAGCTCATGCATAATTTCTAGTTATCTCACACTACAGGCCAACAGGGTAACCTACCCAACCAAGCTCACTTCATAGGCTTGAGGGAGTCCCATGCCAAGTTTATGCCTGAGGCCGATGGGGTGACCCCCCTGGCAAAATCATGTCCAAGGAAACCTCACCAGCTATACACATGTTTGAGGCTGTTAAGACGGCATTCACAGCCACCCTCAAGCCTGAGGTTAATGAGACAGTCTCCCATTTCAGGAAGATTGACAATGTGGCCTTTCAATTAGAGCTCATGTGTGACAACATTTAGGACATTTTCACTCCACCATTATACACTGCACTCTACTGGTTGGGGTGGTTATTGTTGTCAGTGACATTGTTGGTTTCAAATGTTAAGGAGTCATTTGCCCCTTGGTGAGCATCAATTGTAGCACAGATCCTTTCAAGTGAAGAAGCTTCCAATGTGGTTTCTAACTACATATTTCCACACATTCCATCTGCTACACAATAGTCTATTGATAAAGTTAATAGCTACTACATAAGTCAATGCCTGTGTTTGCACCGGGTGCAGAATGGTGGGTTCCTAAAACATCCTCTTTAAGTCAGCTGCAGTGGTAACTCAGCATATGAACACCCTGCCTTGCAAATTATCACCTTAAGAACTAAGATTTGGCATGAAATTAGTGGCAGTTAGAATCGGAGTCAGGTTTATTGTAAAGTAAGTCTTCACAGAAAAATAATTGGTTTTGGTAATAGTTAATGAGTGTGGCAGAGTATATGATTGAGGTCAGACCCCTTTCAATTTTTATATGCAACTATATCTCATATTTTACATTTTAACAGTCATCATAAATTACAATAATATATTTATTTTTCTAAATTATAACCTTTAACATGTTAGTAGTCCAAAATATTTTACATAAATAAAATCATGTAATTATGTCAAACAGTGCTTTCAACCAACTAAGCAACCAACCAACCAACCAAACAGACAAACAAACTTGCAAAACAAAAGCTTATGGTATTTGCTTCTTGTACAGCTTTTCCTACATTTCTTTGAGGCTGAGTGAAGCAGGAGCTCATAAAGAAGCAGTAATTAGTTTTATGTCATGGGGGGAACTTCTGGGGGCTAAATTTTAAACACCAATTCTTTTTTCATGTTTCATAAAACATTTGATTACAATAGATAATATGTTATGTTAACTCAGCTGTTAATAAGATACAAAAAAATAGGGTTTTGTCTTAAAAATTTTAATAAGCAACTAAATGGCATTTTCACTGGAAAAACATTTGATTTCAGACATGCAAAATGATATGCAATAGAAACACAAACCAATTACTGACATACTGAGCTATAATTAATCCAGACTTTTAATAGTGCACCTAAAATAACGCCTATTGTTACAATGATGCAGGCTTCTAGTAGTATCTTTCAAGGGGAAACGATAGGCACTGTAGAGTCAGTTACAGAAAGTCATTTTCACCATAATGCTTCTTTCCTTAGGGCTGCCAGCTGAATTTATGACATAAGAAACAATAATGATAAAAACAGTAATAATTCAGGATAATAAACTTAAAGGTCCAGTCAGCATATAAAAATGTTCATTGGAAAATCTTCTATAATGAGTTACATTTAGGGGTTGATATTTATATAAGCATTTTTTTTAGTTTATATATACACTAGTGTTCAAAAGTTTGGGGTCACTTGCAAATTTCTTTGTTTTTGTTTAGTGATTTATTTTCTACATTCTACAACAATACAGGGGATTTCAAAACTATAAAATAACACATATGGAATTAGATAATTACGTAACAAAAACAACAGTTAGTTGTTTTAAGACACAGAGGTCAGCCTTTCTGTAATAGTTCTTGCAAGAACAGTATTGTCAAGAGCATTTGCAAAATCCGTTAAGCACCATGATGAAACTGAATCTCATGAAGGCCATCCCAGGAGGGCGAGACCAAAACCTACCTCTGCCACAGACGAGAAGTTCATTTAGAGTTATCAGCCTGAAAAATGACCAATTAACAGCACCTCAGATTAGAGGCGTTATGAAGTCTTTACAGAGCATACTTAGAGATGTTTCTGATATTGAGAAATATCTCAATATCAACTGTTCAAAGGAGATTAATGCATTTTTTTAGACGTCTTTAGCATTCCTTTACAATGTAAAAAGAAATAAAATAATAAATAAATCAGGAACAATCATGGAGTTAGAAAGTGACCCCACACCACTACAAGGTAAATACAAACATGCCATTAATTAATTGTCAAAAGAGCTTGAATGGACCCATGGTATGGCATTGCAGTCAAATTGAAATAGTGTCCATCATCAGATTAGATAATAGAATGCCAAGTGATCTGAATTCTAAATTCAATCTGGCATAAATTTAACTAAAGTTGCTAAGTTGTCCCACTACCCCCCAGCTTACATACTGATAACATTCTATGACTTATTGGATTATAAGAATTCTTACCTTACTTCATTTAGGATACCAAGTTATTAACTGTTAGCATTAACAATCTGGATCATCTTACCCTCTGTCGCCCTCGCTTTCTATCCTCACAGCTGCATTTGCTGGCCTTTTGCACCTGCGAGAGCTGGACCTTACTAATAACAGTCTGCACTACTTTAATTATGGTGTCTTGGAGGACCTATACTACCTCAGGACACTATATCTAGGTGGCAACCCCTGGATTTGTGATTATAATATTCACTACCTGATCTACTGGCTGAAGCACCACCCTGCTGTGGAATACACAGGACTGCAGTGCAGCGACCCAGACGAATTCCGCAATTGGCCCGTCGAAAGCTATGTCAAGACCTACAATGATGATTGTCTGAAAGACAAGCAGGTGCCCCTGCACAGAAAAACTGGTCCCACGGACACCACATCACAAGAGCTTATCGCTGAAGTGGTGGAAGAGCCAGACCTGCTGCCCAGCCCGCTCCAAAAAAAGGAACCCAAAAAGTTTGAGATTTTTCGTCTGAGTTAAAAACACCACTATGGTTATTATGGAACTTTTCTAATAAACTGCGATTTCAACTACTTTGATGGAGTCTGTACTTGATAAGGGAAAAAACTCTTAAAGGCTCTTTATTGTGGTTACAAAAATAGTACCTTTCTATCCTTTTATTTTTCCCATTTGTAAAAGAATGAATCATAATGCATTTTTCTACTGTTTTATTTCTGATTATCTAATAAAATCTGTCATTTTTTCTATTAAGATAATGTGCGCAAAATGCAATTTGCATTTGACTTACAGCACAACAGCTTACACATACACTCAGATGAGCACACTCATAAACCCTTTCATGTACTGTAAGTTCCACATAAATTTTTTAACAAGTAAGTGTAATGTCCTGCAGGAGGCTATATTCTGAACATCTGCAGATGGGAGGAGAAAGAGTTTTATCTGGTCCAAACTGCTCTTTTAGTTGAGTGCAACATTTCCCTAAAGGATTTGTAATCCTGGAACACTCTTCAGTCTGATGGCTCCCTGGTGGAAGTTATTTTAAATGAGGTTAGTCATAGTCTTTTTTAAATTAGCTAAAAAAGGGTCTTTACAAAAATGTTTTCGATTTTTTTCAATACCAAAGTTTAAATGTAAATGAACTATTCCTAGTTAAGTTCTCCCTGTGTAGGTGCAAGTTAACACCAAACCTGCACACACTGGCATTCAGACCACAAACATACCAGACAAAAAGGGCATGATTATTTATGTGCCATTCTGAGCATGACCTTAAATAGATTTTTCTTCTGAATATTTTTCCTCGCTCTTCAAATAAGAAGTAGTATTTTAAGACCACAACAGATTGACAGATTGAGTAAAATTGTTGGCATGTAACTTCACTTAATAAGTACTTCTTAAAAATTAATATCAAAGGAAGTTAATTCCAGTGTCTAATGTTCTTTACACATTCCTCACCTATTTTAAACTGAAGTTCTTCCTTCTGGCTTTACTGATACTGACTGTGTGTGTGTGTGTGTGTGTGTTGCACACAGCAGGCTTGTGGAACATGCATAAAGAAGTCATCGTCAACACTAACACACTGTTAATAATCTGTTAAATAAGACAGGAGCGAAAAAAAAGACCTCTCCTGAAAATAACCTCAACGAAAAAATGTCCTATTCTGTCTACAAAAATGCTATAATTAATAATGTCAAATGCTGAAAGTTCAGTGGAGTGAGCCAGCGACTGCACTGCATTAGCAGTTAATATTCAGTGAAATTTAAAATGAAAGAAGTTGTGAAGATTTATATTTGTTAAACACTAATATAAGTTTCACTTTTGTTTCCTGGCACTTTCACCCATGTGTAACATTCTAGTAAGTTCCATGAAATGAGAAAGTAAACGGTTCATGTGTTACCAGTAAAAACACTTGCATATTACATTTACCTTGGATCCTGCATTTCTAGTTTACTCACTTTTACAGTATTTTATGAAGCTCTAGAAGTTTAATTTCTTTGGATTAGATTGGATGTGTAAGAATACTCATAAAGCCTACAGAAAACTGGAGAAGGACTTTAGCTCTATACAATGAATGTTTTAAAAGTTGACGTGTTTGTTATAGATCTGGTCTCCTGCAACACTCTGGTGAATAAAATGTCAAAATGGTGAAACTACTCTGCACAATTTTACAGGAATAGGTCCAGCGCTGGTGGGGAGGAAGGATGGCGCCCTCTAGTGACCATTATGTGTCGCTACAGTGACTAGTGTCTGCTTGAGCAGTTGTCACGGAAACGCCATGAAACAATACAGTTGCTGAGATTTCAACTTCGCCGGCACTTCGTTCATCCAGTTATAGAGATGTTTTAATAAAGTCTAATTTAACGTTAATGTTAATGTATATGTTGGTATTGTAATGTATTGGTTGGATTTTTAATAACACGGAGACGCTAAATGGTAAGTTATTGCCACGTATTTTCTTGTTATTGGTTATCAACACTAACTAGTTTACACGAGTAACTTTAGCTTCACCAGGTTAATCAGGTCAAGTTATAGTTGTTTATGACTAAGATCTCTCAATGGGAAATGTTTAATAACGGTTAATCTACATAAATGTCTCAAAAAAAAAAAATTCTGTCTGTCTGTCCCTATGTCTGACAGACTTTAGTGTAACTTTGGCAGGCCTTGGGTTTTAAACCAAATCAAAATGTTACGTAGAGGTGATGTTATGAACAGTCATGTGGCTGTGGGCGCATCTTAAATAGACTACTGGACAGAATTTAATGAAACCTTAGTTTTTGTACTTAAATATCTACAGCGGGGAAAATAAGTATTGGTCAGCCAGCAATTGTGCAAGTTCTCCCACTTAAACAGATAAGAGGCCTGTAATTTTCATCATAGGTAAACCTCAACTATGAGAGACAAAATAAGAAAAGAAAAATACAGAAAATCACATAGTTTTTTTTTTTTTTTAAAGAATTCTTATTTTTAAAGAAATGTTTATAAATTATGGTGGAAAATAAGTATTTGGTCACCTACAAACAAGCAAGATTTCTGCCTCTCACAGACCTGTAACCTCTCTATCCTCCACTCATTACCTGTATTAATGGCATCTGTTATCAGTCACACTCCAAACTCACAAAATCACACTGTAGGATTTTTAAAGAATTTATTTGCAATTTATGGTGGAAAATAAGTATTTGCTCAATAACAAAATTTCATCTCAATACTTTGTTATATACCCTTTGTTGGAAATGACAGAGGTCAAACGTTTTCTGTAAGTTCTCACAAGGTTTTCACACACTGTTGCTGGTATTTTGGCCCATTCCTCCATGCAGATCTCCTCTAGAGCAGTGATGTTTTGGGGCTGTCGCTGGGCAACACAGACTTTTAATTCCCTTCAAAGATTTTCAATGGGCATGAGATCTGGAGACTGTCTAGGCCACTCCAGGACCTTGAAATGCTTTTTACAAAGCCACTCCTTCGTTACCCAGGTGGTGTGTTTGGGATCTTTGTCATGCTGAAAGACCCAGCCACGTTTTAATGCCCTTTCTAATAGAAGGTTTTCACTTAAAATCTCACGATACATGACCCCATTCATTCTTTCCTTTACACAGATACCATATGACATTCTCCCAATTCTCTTCTGGATCATCCAAATGCTCCCTAGCAAATATTAGACAGGCCTGGACATGCACTGGCTTAAGCTGGGGGACACTACTGATGGTAGTCTTTGTCACTTTGGTCCCAGCTCTCTGCAGGTCATTCACTAGGTCCCCCCGTGTGGTTCTGGGATTTTTGTTCACGGTTCTTGTGACCATTTTGACCCCCGAGGGTGAGATCATGCTTAGAGCCCCAGATCGAGGGAGATCAGTGGTCTTGTATGTCTTCCTTTTTCTAATGATTGCTCCCACAGTTGATTTCTTCACACCAAGCTGCTTACCTATTGCAGATTCAGTCTTCCCAGCCTGTTGCAGGTCTACAATTTTGTTTCTGGTGTCCTTTGACAGCTCTTTGGTCTTGGCCATAGTGGAGTTTGGAGTGTGACTGTTTAAGGTTGTGGACAGGTGTCTTTTATACTGATAACAAATGCCAAAAATACAGGTAATGAGTGGAGGATAGAAAAGTTACAGGTCTGTGAGAGGCAGAAATCTTGCTTGTTTGTCGGTGACCAAATACTTATTTTCCACCATAATTTGCAAATAAATTCTTTAAAAATTGTACAATGTGATTTTCTGTTTTCTTATTTTGTCTCTCATAGTTGAGGTACTGTATACCTATCTACACTTTAAAATAAACGCCTAATAAGTAACTTGCTTAATGAAAACAAACACCTGCACCAATAGATATTAATTTAAAAAGCTAAACTGAATATTTTTACTGGGATTAGTTCATATTTTCACTTCTCAAATAACAGTGCTGAAGTGGTATAAGTGAATTTGTAAAAGTGAATCTTTATCTGATTTACGTTTTCAATTTCTCATCTGTGATTCACTCTCCAATTACCGAATACGAAGTGTATTTGGATAATGACGAAAGAAGTGCAACTCAGCGTAACAAGGCAAAATATACTCAACCTTACAGTGTAATTTCTTTGTATTAATAATTTATGCAGAGAGTTCTGCCGTACAGAAAGACGTACATGGCCTTCAACCTAAAATAATAATGCCAGTTAAAGCTTTAACCTTTTAACTATTTCTAAAAACTCTTTTCCCATCAACAATGGGTAATTACACTGACTGTAAGACTTGTTAAATAATAGATTTGTAACAATCCTTTTAAAAAACAATAATCAAAAACAAGGCAACTTATTTCAGTTGCATTTTTGTTATCCGTGGTGAGCTTGGCTGCTGAGTATTGTCCTTTTTGCTGTTTAGTCAGTACCTTATGAGTCCTTTCACAACACACAGAGATTATGCTCTTTAAATTTTAGTTCTCTGAAAAATTTTATTGATGAAATAGCTTTTCATTAAATATCACTTTCAAAGTCACATACTGTAATACATTAGTTAATGTAAGATACATTTTTTGTTGCATTGGTGTTGCTTTGTTTATTTGTGTCAAGTTTTATAAAAAAGAACGGATTAGTCTGTAGTTTTTTATGTACTGTATTTACAAAATGTAAACGCTGTAAATAGTAAATGATCATGCCAAAACATACTTATGGATGTTTTAAAAAGATGCTAGACATAATTAGCATATAGCTTGAATAAAATGTAATTACTGTTTTTATTATCATAATAACAGTAAATGTTAGTTTATCTCAATAATAAATAAAATAATGTCTAGTTAATTCCCATGGTTCTTCTTTAAAAAAAAAAACTTTCTATTGACTCTTCTTTCTAAAACTAAAAAGATTTTTTAACTTCAAATGAGTCTTTCTTTCACTGTCATAATTTCTATAGTTTTTTACAAAAAGCCTTTGATTTCACCCCCTTTAAATCCTTATAATATTTTTATTTTTTATGATAGATAAAATATAATATAATTGAAAGATTTTCATTTTATGTACTGAAAAAAAATCTATTTAAATAATAGTTAATAAAAGAAAAAAAAATTAAAAGAAGCAAAATGACATTCCTAATTTTAAATGCCACTATTTCCTTAACAAAGTGCATCGCTTTTTCAGGACTATTATAACAGCTGATATAGTCATATGCTAATTAAATAAATAATGTATTAAGAAATGTGTAATTTATCTTAATGTAATGTAGTTTTATGTAAGGTTTCATGTGAATAACCTATTTCTACTAATTATAGTGGGGGGAAAATTAAGTAGCATCTGTCTGAGTTTGTGAGTAATGAATGTGAGTAATGACAAATAACAAAAGCAAAAAAATTGAATAAGGTTCACATTTTTTAGAATATCTATCAATTTAAATTAAATTTGAAGCCTTACATGAATAGATTGTTTATCAAAACAAGTGAAAGTATTTTTTCAGTTTCCCTTACAAGCAACATTTTGCTCAGTCTCCAAAAATCACTCAACGTGTAACACAATCTGTATCAGTATCAGTGGGATGCAATTTTGGTGTCCAATTCCAATATTTCCCTATACAACATTGGAATAAAAACACGGCATCAACTTACATCACATAATCTACATTATCTCCTTTAAATGGATACACTTTCAGTGCATCAGAATAAAATATATTTCAGTCATTTTTGTCACTGAAAGACCAAAAAAGTTAAGTACTTTTACTGCCAGCCCAAATATGCAAATTAGATCATTTGTACTGTGTATAGCTAGTACTCATAAACCACATGTGGCAAACTGTAATAAAATGGACAGCAATTAGCAAGCAAATGCTAATTACCAGCTATTGTTAAGAGCCCTGGAAAAACAGCAATGACAAATACTGTAATTAACATATTCACTTTTATTTTAGATCATGAGTCAGTCAGAAAAGAGCTGCTCTCCTCGACCCAGAGGCAATGAAGACCAAAATCACATTGCCTTAGAGGAGTCCATCTGTGCATCAGTGCCCAAGTCTAATTTACAGGAAGTATATACCAGCTCACTTTCGACCAGTTCGGCCCTCCAGTGCCTAGAGGAGGTAAAAAAAAATCTTGCCAAATCACAGCTTCACCTGGGACTTTTGATTGTGCGGGTAAAAAAAACAAAGCTATTACAGTCAAAACTACTCCCTATAATCTCCTGCTACACTAATGTACTGTACTTATCCCAGAGTTTCACTAGTATGTGGATACCTTCAAGGTAGAATGTTTTCTCAATATGCCAGAGCCATGATTAATACTGGAAAACTCTTGCAGATAGGTCAGAACTGTACTGGAGATGCAGCAATAACTCCCATCCGAGTTTCTGTAATGTAGCTATAGGGGTGTTGGTAACCAATTATGTGGACAGATGCCACAGCCAGATACAGTATGCCTTTTCAGCACGTTGGCTCAAGTTATCAGTCGATTTTCAAGGATCAGGCATTTCACTGTGGATGTTTATTTGTTGATTCCAGTAGGCATGAGCCACCTCGGCCAGCATCGCCATACATAGATGTACAGCCTTCTTTAAAAAAGATTTTCAAGTATTGTCATAACCATACTGTGCTTGAGGTCTCCTGTAATTGTTCATCAGTTTTACAATATAATTTACAAGAAATTTTACTATAAGTCCCATTTTGACCTGAACGCCCCTTCACTGGGTGCCCCAGTGGCTTTAGCCAAGTCTTTTGATTTTATGGCAATGCGAAATTAGTAGAGTGTATAATTACTTTGCAAGTCAAAAATGTAAAACCACTAACAAAATGTGTTATCACATCATCTCACCTCTGTCTTACTCATTAGGGATACAGTTACCTTTTAAAAGATTAAACATGATATTTATATTGTGGCGTTTTTACGCCGGAAAGAATGCTGGAGAGACGAGTGAGCTTATTTGCTGCCCAATGCAAATGGCTGGGAGTATTTTATTTAGCAATGGCACGAATAGCACACACAACCACTTCCCACCATTACTAACACACCTAAAAACATACACACATACCCTGGCCGAAGCCACTAACCCAAACACCTTTTCCCAACAGGGTGAACACATAACAGTCCCATTCCGCAAAGCATGATGGTTCCCAAGCGAACCCCGCCCACGGAACCCCGATAAGGAGCCAGACGGTCCCGGTGGAGCACGACCAATCGCGACCGCCCCGTCAACTGCACCCGGTAGACCACCTCAGAGAGCTGTGCAACGACCGTGCAGGGGCCCACCCAGTGCGACATAAGCTTAGGCGAAAGCCCCCTTTTCCTTCCGGGGGAATACACCCAAACCTGCTCCCCAGTAGTAAAGTTCCGCCCCCGGCTGTGAGTATCGTACACGCGGCGCTGCTTAACCCCGGCGTCCGCCAAGTGTCTACGCGCCAACTCGTGGACATGGCACAGTTTGTCTTTCAACGAAAAAAAATAATCCAAACCCGGTTCCGTGGGTAAATCCACTTGTGGAGGGGGCCCGAACACCAGATCCACAGTCGTGCGCAACTCGCGACCGAACATTAACGCAGCTGGCGTCAGTTGTGAGGACTCCTGCACTGCTGTACGATAAGCCCAAAGCACGAGAGGCAAATGCTCGTCCCAATCCTTCTGCCGGTCGCTGGTAAGCACGGCGAGTTGGGTGGTGAGTGTTCGGTTGAATCGTTCCACAAGGCCGTCACTTTGTGGATGCAGGGGCGTGGTGCGGGTCTTTTTCACCCCGAGGCGCTCGCACACCGCCGCAAACACCTCCGCCTCGAAGTTACGCCCCTGATCGCTGTGCAACTGCTCCAGGGCGCCGAATCGGCTGAACACCTCATCCACCAGCACTCGAGCCGTGGTGAAAGCGCTCTGATCAGGAACAGCAAACGCCTCCGGCCACTTGGTGAAATAATCCATTGCCACCAGCACATACCGATTCCCGCGATCGGAGATGGGGAACGGCCCCAGAATGTCCACGCCCATACGTTCCATGGGCGCCCCCACCCGAAAGTCTTGCAAGGGTGCTCGTGAGCGCTGGGTAGGGCCCTTCTTTGCCGTGCAGACGTCGCATCTGTGAACAAAAAGTTCACTATCAGTATGCCAGTAGAACCGAGCACGCAACCGACGCAGTGTTTTAGTTACCCCGAAGTGTCCCGAACCTGCATGCCCATGAACCATCCCCAGTACACATGCCCACAAAGTCCACGGCACCAGCAGCTGAAAAGATTCGCCAGCGCCACACGGCCGTTCCCATTGCCGGTAGAGTAAACCCCCCCGCAACGCTAGTCGGTTAAACTGCGAGTGGAGAGCTTTTTCCTCTGGTCCCAGGTGGGCAACAGCGGCATAATCCGGTCTCTGGCCCGCGTTAACCCAACCTAATACCCGCTGCAGCGCCGGGTCCTTCTCCTGCTCGACCATTAGCTGATCGCAGTCCATCTGTGGCACAGGCGAAACGACCACAGGCGATGGTTTAGGTGACGCAGTAGCCCGGCTGCACGCCGGCTCGGACGGCCGATTACGACGGGGGCTTCGGGAGACTGCGCAGGGAGAATGTTCTGATTCACGGGGGTCGGGGAGTGTTCGATGTCGTTACCGCCCACACGATCTTCAACCCGCTCGCAGTGTCGACAACGCTCTTTGCTGCACGGCCGGCGGGATAACGCATCGGCGTTTGCATGCAATTTACTCGCTCGGTGCTGAATGGTAAAGTCATAGTCCTGCAACCGCTCGAGCCTGCGCGCTAACTGCCCCTCGGGCTCTTTAAAACTGAGCAGCCACACCAGCGAAGCGTGATCGGTCCGCAGCAAGAATGATTGCTCGTATAAATACGGCCTAAAGTGTATAAGGGCCGCGACGACTGCTAGCAGCTCGTGCCGCGTGACGCAGTAATTCTTCTCCGGCCCAGACAACGCGCGGCTGAAGTAAGCGACAGCACGCTCTTTGCCCTCGGAAACCTGAGACAGGACGGCCCCCAGCCCTACATCGCTCGCGTCCGTGTCGAGAATAAACGTACGAGCTATATCAGGAAATTCGAGAACGGGCGACGTAACCAGAGCTTCCCGTAACCGAGTGAACGCACGCGCTTGCTCCCTGTCGCAGCGAAACGGCTGGTTCTTTCTCGTGAGTGCGTGCAGCGGGCTGGCGATCGTGGCAAAATCCCTCACAAACCGGCGATAGTACGACGCTAACCCGAGAAAGGTGCGTAGCTGCGACACATTTGACGGTTCCGGCCAATTCTGTACCGCAGCAATGTTGGCTGGATCGGTGGCAATCCCTTGCGCGCTAATCACGTGTCCCAAAAAGACAGTCTCTTGCCGCAACAACTGGCACTTTTTGGGATTGAGCCGCAAATTCGCCCGCCGGATAGCTAGAAACACCTCTCGTAGGTTAGCTAGCGCGACCGCAAATTCCTTGTCGTGCACCAGTAAATCGTCTAAGTAGACGACACAACGGTTGCGAGGGATATCCGCTTATACTCTCTCCATCAATCGTTTGAACGTAGCTGGAGCGTTGCAGAGGCCGAACGGCATGCGCCGAAATTGCCATAGCCCTTGCCCGATCGAGAACGCGGTTTTGGGTCGTGCTTCCGGGGCGAGCTCTACTTGCCAGTACCCGCTACGCAAATCCAACGAGCTAAACCACGCCGAGCCCACAACGTGTTCCAGCGCATCATCTATTCGCGGTAACGGATAAGAATCTTTGCGCGTCATCTCGTTTAACCGCCGGTAGTCCACACAAAACCGCCACGATTCATCCTTTTTACGCACCAGTACAACTGGTGAAGACTACGGTCCGGACGCTGGCTCTATGACGCCCGAGTCGGCCATCTCACGCAGCTTCTGCTCGGCTATAGCTCGTTTAGCTAACGGGAGGCGTCTCGGATGTAACCAAACAGGAGCGGCGTTACCCGTATCAATACTGTGCTGCACCAAATTGGTATGAGTGCACTCGCGCTCATCTACCGCGAAAATATCCGCGAACTCGTGCAAAAGGGACTTCACGGCGTCGGTCTGCGTCTGATTTAGCCCCACACTGCTACGCCGCAAAAGCTCGGCCATTATTCTCGCTCGTTCGGATGTTTACATGGCGCGTCCACCGGAAGTTCCGCCCCCTGGAGTCCCGTCCGCGAGATTCAGTACCGCACCCCACCTTTCCAAAATGTCTAACCCCAAGATACAATCATCCTCAATGTCTGCCACAAAGAATGGGTGAGAAAGAATGATTGCACCTACTTGTATTCGCACTGTGCGACAGGCCCGTATCCTCATATAACTCCCGACACGGTGCGAATGTTCACGGCCGGGTCCGGCAGCACACAACCGCGCTCTCTTCGCTCCAACAATCCCCCGCGCAGCAGCGAAACTGTAGAGCCGGTGTCTACGAGCGCCCGTAGCGAAACGTTGTCCAGGCCGCAGTCCATGTAGACCCCCGCGCGATTTCCGTCACGTCCCGACCGGAAGTTAAATCCGGCAGTTGGGGAAACAAAGATGGCTGCGGGAGGCGGGTTCCCCTCGGCGCCCCCCGAAGCTAGTTTAACAGCTGCTGGGGTACGCTGTCCTCCGGACGGAGAACGTTGCAGCGGTAGTCTGGCGGTCCCTGGCCTCGGCGTCGTCGCGGAAACTCGGGGGCTGGGTCCAGGCCTAGCCGCGACGGGTAGCCCTGTCCCCAGCTAGGTTCACCTACCCAGCGGCCGCGAGCCACCGAAGATCGCTCGGCTCTCTCGCCACGGTGTTCAACCAAGATGGGCTCGGCGCGTTCAGCCTCGCGCAGCGCCTCGGACAGGGACGCCGGTGCCGCTAACCGGAGGTGCTCGCGAAGCCGGTACGGCCGGATTCCCCGAAGGAACGCACGACAAGCTAGCTCTTCTTGCTGACCGTGTTCGAATTCCGGGTAGCCCTGGCGTGCGAGAGATCGCAGGTCCATTGCAAACGCCCCCAGTGGCTCGGAGGCACGCCGCTCGCGGGTCGCCAGCTCCTCGCCCGCGGCCTCCTTACGGTCCCCGCAACTTCGCCCAGTCCTCCCGCTCATCAGCGCGCCGGGGACCAGCCCCCGAATTTGGCGGCTAGCTCCACTTGACCGAGGAACGCGTGGGGCTCAACGGCGCCGTTGTAGGAAGGCAGCCGCACTTCGCCTCGCTGGCTGACGGCGCGCGGTGCTGTAGCTTGCTTCGGTGCCTGCGCTGCGTCACCGTAGGACTTCTTCCCGAGGTCCAGGGCCGGAACCTCCACGCCTCCACTCCGCTCAGGTCGTCGCCCTTTGCTTGCGCTTGCCCCGTCAGGGAGGGTTTTCCTCCTCCTCAGTTGTTCTGCTACTCGGCGGCCTGCCTAAATCTTCCGGATGTCCTCCGGCGTGCGCTCTAACCCGCGACTCTCCATCCCACTTGTGACACCAATGTGGCGTTTTTATGCTGGAGAGACGAGTGAGCTTATTTGCTGCCCAATGCAAATGGCTGGGAGTATTTTATTTAGCAATGGCACGAATAGCACACACAACCACTTCCCACCATTACTAACACACCTAAAAACATACACACATACCCTGGCCGAAGCCACTAACCCAAACACCTTTTCCCAACAGGGTGAACACATAACAGTCCCATCCCGCAAAGCATGATGGTTCCCAAGCGAACCCCGCCCACGCCACAATATAATAATTGATATGAATCTGTTTAATGACAATTAATATATATATATATATATATATATATATATATATATATATATATTTATTTTTTTTTTAACATCCCGCACTGCTACGGTCTTTTTAAACATTTTTCTTCACGGGAGCCTACTAAATAATCAGTTTAGAAGTAAAAAAAAAAAAAATGCAATAATGCCTTATGCACACACATAAAATCAAACTTAAATCAGGCTTAAATCAAACTTCACTCATGCACACACATATGAAACACTTGCATACACATATATGAAACACTCACACATACATACATACTACTAACTGCTCAAACAACTACATATGAAATGCGCACGCACACACACACACACATACATACTTTCCACACACATACAGTACATACTTTCCACGCGCATACATACAGTACATACTTTCTACACACACACACACACACACATACTTTCCGTGCACGCGCACAAAGCGAACTGTAGCGGTGTATGGAAAGAGTGAACAACGGATCTTCAACGGAAAAGGGAATGAATCATTTCCTATAAGTCATTACATATCACTGGAGTGTGAAAAAATTTAACTCGAAAAAATTTTTAGATTTTTATTATAATTATTATCGAGGATGACATCATATAAATAGGACACAATAATTTACATTTTAATTTAATTTAGAAACCATTCATATTATATAGGCTAGTAATCTGTAAAAATAAATAAATACATCTCCGTACATCATGTAACTTAATCCAGTAATTTATTCGTAAGTTATAAACGTTTCAATATGTCATATATTTAATGGTATCAGTTTTTGTTTTAATAAATATTCTATAGGCTATTTAATTCCCGTAAAATTTCCACAGCAGCAGCGACAGATATTCAAGGTGCTTGTGTTACCATGGTAACGCAAAGAGGAAGTGACGTTGCATGGTGTTCTGAATGGTGGAAGTTTGTAGAGTGAAGTTCCCTTATCAGACATTTCCTGCGCAGGGAGTAGGGTGTAGGGAGTAGTAATTTCATGTACAGTCATGGCCAAAAGTTGAGAATTACATAAATATTGGAAATTGGAAAAGTTGCTGCTTAAGTTTTTATTTTTCATATACTCCAGAATGTTTTAAGGGTGATCAGATGAACTGCATAGTCCTTCTTTGCCATGAAAATTAACTTAATCCCAAAAAAACCTTACCACTGCATTTCATTGCTGTCATTAAAGGACCTGCTGAGATCATTTCAGTAATCGTTTTGTTAACTCAGGTGAGAATGTTGACGAGCACAAGGCTGGAGATCATTATGTCAGGCTGATTGGGTTAGAATGGCAGACTTGACATTTTAAAAGGGTGATGCTTGAAATCATTGTTCTTCAATTGTTAACCATGGTGACCTGCAAAGAAACGCGTGCAGCCATCATTGCTTTGCATAAAAATGGCTTCACAGGCAAGGATATTGTGGCCACTAAGATTTCACCTAAATCAACAATTTATAGGATCATCAAGAACTTCAAGAAAAGAGGTTCAATTCTTGTTAAGAAGTCTTCAGGGCGTCCAAGAAAGTCCAGCAAGCACCAGGATCGTCTCCTAAAGAGGACTCAGCTGCGGGATCAGAGTGCCACCAGTGCAGAGCTTGCTCAGGAATGGCAGCAGGCAGCGCATCTGCACGCACAGTGAGGCGAAGACTTTTGGAAGATGGCCTGGTATCAAGAAGGGCAGCAAAAAAGCCACTTCTCTCCAAAAAAAAACCATCAGGGACAGATTCATCTTCTGCAGAAAGTATGGTGAATGGACTGAATAAACAATTTTGCCCAAGAACCCAGCCATGAATAGAGAATGGTACCAAAACACCCTCCAACAGCAACTTCTTCCAAAAATCCAACAACAGTTTGGTGAAGAACAATGCATTTTCCAGCACGATGTCACGAATCGGGTGTATTGGCATATGTTGATCGCCCTGGGCGGAGAGAGCAGGCATAAAGGCAGAGGGGTAGTTAACCAAAAAGAGTCTTTTAATAAGGGTTGTCACAGAAATAATAAAGACACAAAACAAACAAAGGAACAAACTCAAACAATACTTAATAGAATGGGATTAAACATGGGCTCTCTGGCAGGACACAGACAAAGGGACACCAACAGGCACTAATACCTGTTACACTACGTTTAAGATTGGTAGCGAAACACAGGCTGAAGGGTGCCTAACACACGTCCTGTGGCGAAACACAGGCAGAAGTATGACTAACACACGTCCTGTGGCGAAACACAGGTAGACGGATGCCTAACACACGTCCTGTGGCGAAACACAGGCAGAAGGACGACTAACACACGTCCTGTGGCGAAACACAGGCAGAAGGACGACTAACACACGTCCTGTGGCGAAACACAGGCAGACGGACGAAACACGTAACAGGACACACAAATTACACTTGGAGCTGAAACAGGACACAACAAGACAAGGCACCCGACAAGACGGGAGAGACGGGAGACAAGTAGAGACGGGAGACACGTAGAGAAACAGAGAGACTAGGGGAGACACGGGGAAACTAGGGAAGACTAGGGGAGACTAGGGGATAAACAGGTTTATAAGTTTTCCTCTTTTTTTTTAATTAAGGTGGAGACAGTCAACCTACTGTAGAACTAGCTCTGGTGTACTGATCGCGCATCAGATTCAGCCAGGGACTGAGAAAAAAGACAAAATAATTTGTTTTAACATATTGGATAAAATGTATTGTTTTGGTAATTAGGGTATCTAAGTCATTTAAAAATAAATAAATAAATAAATATTTAGATTCTGAACAGTCCAATTACTATGAGGTGGTTGTTTGCACCAATGTGGAGACAGTTCTGTTTGGAACATCAGAGAAGTGACAGGTATAAGAAAAATACTTATCGGGTTAAGGTCAGGATTTTGTATATGTATGTATATATATATATCGAAGGGTCTAAAAGGCTGTCTGTGGTTTCTAAGTTTATTTGGGTGCATATGATGGCCTGTATTGGGAAGGATGGCATTACTCTCACTCATCTCAGTGAGAGTGACAGTAGCTTGTCGGTGTCTGTGAGCTGTTTCCTCCGAATATGACAAGCTACTCTGTCACACAGCATGACAAACAGTTGAAGATCTTGCGGCTGGTTTTACATATCATGAAGGAAGCAATTGTTAATCTTTATCCGCTCTGGTTGTTTTCTGTCATGTACTAAACATTAACTGGCAAGTAAAATTCCAAACTGGCAAATAACCAAAATAGAATAAAACTGGGTAAAAAAAAATGTTACCTTATGTTGTGTTTGTTTTTGGCTCGCACTTATAATGTTCCATAATGTTGGAGCATTTTATCTCATTAGAAATCCACAATAATACATATATTATCATATACTGTATAACATAGTAGATCTTTTTTAAACAACTTCAGAACTTGTATTTGCTGTGTACGTACGTCCTGCAGGCCTCATTTACTTAAGTTTATACCACTTGTTTTTTAGTGGAAAAACATTATATAGATGTTATTTTGACTACAATATATATACCAAGTTGAAACCAATTTTTTATTTATTACAGTGTACTTCACTGAAATGTTTACCAAAGTAACTTTTTTAAAACAAGTAAAAAATTTTTTAAATGTTGCACGACTTTTTTGTTCCTGGTTAAAATTGACCGGTTAATTGATTTATTTAAAAAACAAAAGCCTAAATATACACAGGGAAAACGTAACTATATTACAAATATAATCCGCACTGCATGAACATATTTACAATTTTAAAGAAGCCCTGCTGTCATTTCTAGGAGCCTCCCACTTCCCCTGTTTTTCTCACCATCATCCGGTTTGCTTGTGTACACTTGCATCTTCCAGGCATAAGATGTCTTCACATCACATCCTGTTCATATCTTTATAACGTATTTATATGGTTTGTTTGTAGTGCCCTAAAACGATGAAATGCTCATTAACAGTAATGTCAGGACATGGTTTGTAAATTATTGGCAGGTGCTCCACCCACTTCTGCCAAACTTCCCAGCTTGTGTCATTGACTTCGGGCTGCTCTTGTGTGGCGGTCATCGAAGCAAATCACACGTGACAGGATATGGAACTTCTGCAAAGACATTGTAGCGTAAAAATTGCCTGACCAGGGTTCGCATCCCATAAGCTGGATGCTGATTCGTTGCGGGATCTGTAGACACAAAATCAACACACCCATGTAGGCTTTAATATTCACTTGATCTACCTCCTTCCAGGTTTTTCCATAAACCCTTCTCCCCACCAGGTTTGTCATGTTCATGACAATGGTTACAATGGGGTCCATGAGGAAAAGTTGAAAATAGGACTTGATGTTATCCACTCGGGATATGGCATATCGGGTTAGTGTTAGGTTCCATTTTTTGACCGAAAGGAGACCACAACTTCAGCTGGGTCTTCTTCCTCACCAGTGTCTTCCTCCTCTTCTGCGTTATCCTCAACCTCTGACTCTTCCTCCTTTAAACCCTCCTCACTGTCAACCTGGCTTCTCTCCTTCTCATCACTGTCATTGTCAAGTATAATTCCAGAGCTTCATGTGCAGTCTATTGTGCTGACAAAGACTGAACTGTGAGTGAGGCCTCAAAAAGCTTTGTATAACAAAGTAATGATTGCAACAAGGTTGCAGTTTTGTTTTTCAACAGGTGTGGCAAAAGTTTTTTATATTGTGTTAGTGTGCGCATGCATGTTTGTGTGTCGCCTTAAAGATACCTCCATGTTTAGGTGTGGGAAAGGAGTGTAGAAATGTGCTTAAACTCTATTTTTATACATTAATTGTAGTCTTACCCATTTATGTCCAATGACCGGTCATTTTTGACCAGGAACATCATGAGTGTATAAAAGTTTCATAAAACACACAAATGTTTATCAAAATATGTATTTTATGTGTTTAAATGCCATGTGCAAACAAAGTCATTAAACCTCAAGAAAAATGGATAAAATTTACTGCACATTTTTAAAATAGAAACCTAAAAATCGGTAAATCGGTCAGATTTGACTGGAACACAGCATGAGGGTTAAAAAATGTTAAGACACATTTAAAAAATTTACATTTTCTTTTTTCAACTTTGACTTGATGATGCATCACTTATTTTTATTATCTTTTTTATTTTGTCAACTTTATTATTCAGTTATTGATTTTAAGGACAATTTATCTTTACTACATAAAGAATTGTGTAAAATAATTCACTGTGACAAAATATAGCTTGTATGTAAGGGTATTAATTTTGCTTTCATGTGGTAGATGGCAGTTTGTCTTCACTGTAAAAACAAAATTTAATAGAAGCAATTTAATAAAAGCTTTTATTTGAATTTATCTTGGGATATGCGTTAATAGTAACAAATCGACAAAGTTAAAATATATACACAAAAAAATAAGCGTTACAGTTTTTTTTCAAATTAAAAATCTTACTTTGCAAATATAAAATAAAAATATGTCACTATTTTTATTGTTACTAATTAATGTTACAAAGGTTTATTTTTAGTACTTAAGTGATACTATGTAATACAATATTTATCAGTCAAAACAATCAGTGCTGTTTGGAATTTTACTTACAGTGATACAAAAAGTGCTTTTAGACCCACACTGCACAACACCTAGGTGGCAGTATTAGACAGATGAAGGAATACTTACATGAAATTGGATTTTTAAAACATGCACATTGTTCTGTTCATATCACTTTGTTTTAATTGTCACAGACCATATGTAGTTTAAACATAAAATGGTTCACTATCATAATATTCTTTTGGTAATAATGCATTTATTAACTCATGGGGCGTAGTTTTTTGGCCTTATCATCATTCTGACAGTTTTAAAAGTTTGCCTGGTGCTGGTCAGATAGAAGTCACTGGGCTTATTGGGCCATGTGCTCCAGAAGATGCCATCTCGCTTCCCTGTATACTTCTTGTTGTAGTATTTTCCATTGAGGTTAGCTGACATACAAGTGTTGAACCACCAGCCTGCACCATAATAAGCACCACAATTTCCTGACGGGTACAAATCATTGTCCCTGTCCCATGTAGTAAAAAACATCTGATCGTGGTTGTAGTCCTTGTCAATATGCAGGGCATTACCAGCAGTCCCTGAGTATTCACTTATGGCCAGACGGTATTTAAGGAATTCATTTGATACGTAAAAATGGTTGTACTTCGCATACTCACGCACACCCTGGAAGTCCTCAAGCTCAATTCGCAGTACCATGTCTCTGGTCCTGGTGAGCAGATGTATACGGTCATTTCCAAGCCAAAACTCCCCATGCGGGTTCCCAAACCCATTCTTATAGTCAGCCCAGGTGCGGTTGAAATCCACACTGCCATTGATTCGGTGCTGCACAACAGTCCACCCACCACCATTGGACTCCATTTCACAGAAAACATCAAAGGTCCCATTTTTCGGATCAGGCGTAATCTTATAGACTCCACTCTTCATCTGCTTCATGGAACTGTAGTCTGAACAGTCTCTAGGTGCTAGAGCTATGATACCTAAAATAAGATGAAGACAGGGAAGTCAGATTGGGATCATTAATTTTAGGGTTATTTATGGGCAATCTATGGTCAATTACTATTATGACTCAATATTGTATGACAATAGTATTGTTTTAAGTATTGCAGCAACTTTTTTTTTCTTTTCTGCTTTTGAAAGCAATTAGAAAAAAATAAATAGAAAAGCTATTAAATTAAAAATTAGAAATTGTCAAAAGTTTCAAATTAAAATAAAAAAATATTTGCATACAATAGTTGCTGTTTTTGAAAGATATTTTATATTTAGAAATATTTTGTGTTAGTTTATGACTTTTGTGTGGTAAAATAGATTGAAACTTACCTAATGGTCCTCTTACCTGAGGACATGCGTTTGAGCAGCTGCTGTTCAACTTGGTGATTATTTCACTGATGTTGTCTACCCTTTTGTCCACCATTTCATTAACTTTCTCTATGTTAATGTGTTTGAGCTGCTCCATCTGTCCCTGTAGGTCTTTAATCTGTGTGTAAGCATTCTTCAGTTTAATGGACATCTTGGTAATCTTCACTTGCATCTCTTGGATGTCATTGATTGAACTCTCGTTTCTAAGTGGTGTAGTCCCGCCATCTCTTCTCTGTTGTGTCTGTACACTGTCACTTTGAAAACTGCAGCTCATGCAGGCACTCTTCAGTTGCTTCACTGTCTCCTTCATGTGCTGTAGCTCTGTCATGGCCTTCTTCAGTAGCTGAAACTGCTTGGGCAGCTGGATGGTGAGAGTAGGGAAGGTGATCTGGTAGGGGCACTCCTCTTCATTTTCGCACTGGCCAGCAGTTTTCAGCTTCACCTGGGAGCAGCTCTCAGGGGGCGATGTCTTCTCCAGACTCCCAGAAAAAACACTAACCACAGCTTCAGACCCCAGATGTGTAGCTATGAGCACGATATACACGCACAGGTGCATGATATTGTGCAGTCAAGAAGTGTGAGCTGAGTAAGAGAGAGAATGAGAAAAGTGGCTCTGCTCAAGTCAGCAGTGATATAAATACAAGAGCAGTGAGGAAGATAGGGGAATGGTGGGTGGGGTAATACAATTGCATAAGAACTAGAAAAAGCTGAAATGGGAAAATAATGTTAGTCAGAAAGCTCCTCCTTTTCCTCACAACACAGATACACTACAGAGTTCAGAATACCAACAATTATAACAGTTTACCTTTAATATATGTTACAGTGTCTAAAAGTCTGTTTTTATTTTTATTTTTTCAGTGTTTTTCTCCCTAATTTAGACATGTTCAATTCCTCCCCGTCACTAGAGACTCCTACATTAAGGCTAGTACCACCACTCAGTCAGGAGGGCCAAAGATCAAATGTTTCCTCCAAACCACGTGACGCCAGCTGACCACATTTTTTTGAACTGCTCGCTCACGCACTGTTATGGGCAGCGTAACACACTCGGAGGACATCGCTTTCTGCTCCTTCCACTTGCATGAGCTTACAGAAGCCCCTGATTGGCTGTAAAGTCGTGATTAATGTAAGCACTAAGTACCTCTCCTTCCACCCCTCTGAGAGAGCTCGGGCAATCAGCTCTCTAGAGCTCTGGCTGCGAGAGGTTACAGCATCACCCGGGAGTCAAACTCGCGATGATAGGGCAAGCACTTTACCACTCCGCCACTCGGAGGCCCGCACTGGAGCCATTTAATCTCATCTGTATTCAACTGCTAAATGTAAAGCTTTCATGACTTTTTAATGCAAAAATTGAAAATATTCAGAAGCAACTAACAACAGTGTGTAATACACAGTATACAAGTATACTTTTTCAGCGTTGCAGTTGGCCGGTTGTATTTGTTTGGCTGTTGAGTTCAAATTTTTAAAAATCTTTAAAAATCTTTGTTCTCCCTGTTTGGTAGTTGTCACCATGATGGGTAATGGAATTGCCTATGAGGAAATTAGGGAGGAAATTAGGGAAAGTCAATTGCCCAATCAATATCAGTGCAGACAAGCATATATTCACTCACTCACACACTAAAATGTTCAAAAGGAAATTTGGAAATGCCACTTGCCTAATGGAAATGCCTGTTTTACATTTGGACTGTGGGAGGAAACCCATCAAGAGAGAACTTGATGCACACAGGCCTGAAGTGGTAATCAAACCAGAGGTGCGAGGCTAGCATATGACACCATGTTGTCCCATCGTTCTGTCTGAATGTTTATTGGAAATCAACTCCTGGTTATCTTGCAACTTTAATCTTTACAACTTTTCTTACTATTAAACTCAATAGTGAGTTGTTGGGACTACATCTAAATTTTTTATTTCAAGATAAATTAATTTTAAATCAACTCAGAATGAAGTGTGCTCTTACTTTGCCCCATATTCTAACCTTGAGTGTTCAAATGTGATCTTCCTTCAGGCCAATCATGATGATCCTTTGAAATTTTGAATTTTTAGCTTTATAGCTTTCAGACAAATCACATTCACAATTGTTTTGTTTGTAATTTCAGTATATGTATCTTATAATGTGGTTTTTTATTTTTACATTGTTCTCAGCTTTTCTTGGTGGATATAATTAGTGGAGATAAAATGGCTCAACTAAAGGCCACCTTCAATTTGCTGCATGACACTGTACGAAGGTAAGAGCTGCATCATTCAGTGTAACGTCTTTGCCAGCAACCCACCCATTATAGTTCTAGCCATTATGTAGCAGTCAGCATGTTCTGTTTAGAACATTAGTTTTCTCTTTTTAATCAACTATAAATTAAAGTGTTTGTTAAAGTGATAATCTATCACTTAAATTAAACTTGGTTTTAATTTGTTCATTCATTACTAGATTTTCCCGCAACTTTGTTCCCGTAGAAGTTAATTGCACACTCATACTGTTAGAGCATTTTAAAAAATGTACACCATCTGTTGATTTTTGGAATGAATTAAAATTTTTACATTCCACCGTGAGGTGCAGAATGAAGGTGTGAGATCCCGTTTATTGAGTAGATTTCAACTACACATTCATAAGCACATA
This sequence comes from Clarias gariepinus, assembly GCF_024256425.1. NCBI lineage: Eukaryota > Metazoa > Chordata > Actinopteri > Siluriformes > Clariidae > Clarias > Clarias gariepinus. Next base: position 35,366,649 of record NC_071101.1, on the reverse strand, counting down.
TCAAATAAAAAATTACAGAGCCATCTGTTGACTTTTGAGATATTTCAAGGTTGATTTTTTATGGTATAAGGGTGAAATGTTTTCCATTTAAATTTTAAATTAGAATATCTTCTCTTCTTGTGGGCCAAAAACACCTGTGAAAACTACATTAAAATTCATTCAGTAGTTTTTACATGATGCATGCACAGACAGACAAGTAGACAAAAATAGAGAAAACATCTAGATGTGTTTTATTACTCATCTTATGTCCCCCCAAATTATTTTGTCATAAATATCTTCAATGTACAGACATGCCAACTTTACAGTTATATTATATGTATAGGTTGGGTGAAACATTTGTTACATTCCTTAAGTTCTTTTCTAATGATGGAGGACTGCTTCATATAATAGTATACAGTTGAGAAAAAGTAATGGCTCTTAGTTGCATATCAAGGTGTCCACCAGATAAGGATGGGTTCCCTTTTGAGTGTGGTTACTCTCATGGTCTCTTCCATCACTGGGAGTGCTATAGCTTATTAGGGATCTTAATCTACATCCATAGCCATATTTTATAAACCTGCTTTTGTGATAATGTTTACTCTTTATTAAAACTGATGTCAAAATCAAACCTAATTGAAATATTTTGAAGTTTTCAGTTAGCATATAAAGAAAAGTTACGTGTTTAGATGGTTTCACTTGAAATCCATCTTTTTAGATTTTTACTTTAGCTATAGATCATCTAGAGAGCATCTGGAGACAAGCACCTGCGTGGAAAAAATACCAGGATTCAGTTGTTAATAGGATTCTTTCCTCTCAGCTCTCAGGAGTCTGAGCTGAAACTACTGCAGGAAGAGGCTTGTTTCCATGCTGAGCTGAAGCTGCAGCAACAGGAGTTAGAGAAGGCTGAGCTGTTGGATGAGGGCCAGGATACGGATAGAAGCTGCACAAGAAAACAACTTTTACAGTTTCACAACAATCTCAGAGAGGCTGAAGAGCGAGAACACCAGATACAGTACAAGCTGGAGTGGTGGGAGGCTTTTCTTCTGAGTAACACTTGATATTCTTTAATCCTTGCATTTCATTATTTTATTAGTATTTTATAATGAATTCACCAAGATTACCCTCTTGCCATATTGTTAACACGCACCTGAATGCTTCAGACTTTGATCAGATAATTTTGATCATGTTTTACACAAAAACACATAAAAGAGGAGGTACTAACTTTTAAACATGACTGTATACAGGTATACCCGTTCCTGGAAGATCACATATTTCTTAGATAACATACCTAACCAAACATCATGAAGACCAGCAGCTATCATATACGGCCAAACTGTCAGTAAAGATTTATTTTAAAAACAAATTTTAAACACACATTGGAGCATGAGTCAATTTAAAAAAGAATACGGGACAATCACTTCTCACCTTTAACTGAGAAGTAAGCCTAAGGTCAGAGGTAACTCTGTACCTGATGCTACCACCAGCATGCTTCACTGTGGGGATTACGATGATGAGTTTTGGGTTTTTGCAAAATATGCTGAAGCTGGTTTGATAAAACCAGAAAAGTCTTTTCACCTGTTTGCTCAGTATCAGAAACCCTTTTGGTAAACCTAAAATAGACCACATTTATATGGCTCTATACTCTTCTATCCTTCAAGTCCAGAGTGGGT